>NC_086447.1:860470843-860770843 GCF_028390025.1 Pseudophryne corroboree
TTTTTCTCCTTTTGAAATGTTTTCAGGAAGTGGCAGTTATTATTGACTGCCAAAGGGTGGACTGTCAAAGTCAGAAAAATATCTCTATGCACGCTACCATATTTGCACCGCACACAGGTCCGTGCTGCGCATGCGTACGCTCTCCCGTACGTGCGCATACTCACAGTCGCGGGCACCCGCAGGCGCATGGTATGCGTATTTACGGTAGAGTTTATGCGATCATAGCGTGCGACTCGATCATTACATATTTTCACTAATAATGTATTTTGTAGATCATGGTCCCTTTGATAGATTCTGAAAGTTTGGTTAATATAGAATGTTCATGAACAGAGGAATCCCTCTTTGTTTAATACGAAGGGTCAGATAGGAGTAATACAGTGGTGTTTAGTATCCATCGGAAGAATATTTAATTAGAAATATTCCGGTGTTGGTTTGAAACAGATCAATCGCTCGTGCGAATAGTTATGGACATAAGAAGTTTATGAACATTTACTTTATTTGCACTTTATTACCCATGCGGCGGGAAACCCAGTTTCCCTCCCACCTGAGCAGTTGGAAATAGTCACAGCCCACCTGTATGAATCAACCTATGACCTTTTGTTATAATGCGAAGCCGAATTCCTGTGTCCAATGAACAATGAGATTGTAGGGACCATTGAATTGTATTGTGTGTGGAGCATAAATAGCAGGCCGACCATATCCAACTTCACTCTCTTCAACGGTTTTCATTGCTGATAATCGGGAGCTGGATATCGAGGCGCATGCGATCGTTCCCCTTGTGCGTAAGTTTTCTCCGTAATCATATTGTCTTACTGTGAGCCATTTCTCTCTCTCTCCCTCTCTTCTCTTTCTCTCGTATTTTCCCTTGATTAGAATTGAATTGTATTGTATTGTATTTCCTGTGTAGTTATCTGGTTAGTTGGTTTATGTTATACTGTAGTGTATGCTTTGTACTGTGATTCTTTTTGCAAGTAATAGTCATAATACATATAATAGGTTTCGGACCCTAAGCCAGGTATCTGTGTATTCTTTATAGTGTTAAGTATTCTCTGAGCGTCGGTGACGCTCAAGCAGCTTTGTAGGTAATCAGGTTACACAAGGTTGCACTTACACATTGTCTCCACACTAAGGTTTACTGTGTATTTCATTGCTGAAGGTATAGATATAAAGGTTTAACGTTGCGAGCGTCTGCATCGCTGGTGATCTCCTCGTGGTCCCGAGCGCTGCTACGCTATAGCGAATCATTACGATAAGTCAACAGCCAATATTCTGCCTGCCTGCGATCACTTGGCCGTGAGTGAACGTGACGCCTGAGCATCTCGATCACGGCTAAGCGATCGATACGCAACTTGCGTACCCTTACGGTACTTCTTACGTAGATAGCGTACAGTGTTCTTAGACCTCATAAAGGGTTATATACACGATAAAAAATTTAGCTTTATCAGAGCCGTGCGGCTTCAAGCAGTAAGCAGATCTGCCCACGGGTCCTGATTCACGTGTGATTGGAGAGTGCATCGCGTCCTGCGCAAACACAATATAGACAAACCTGAATCGGGACCACTTTGTACACACACAGCCACAACTGTCATCATTAGTACCGCCACTTGCCCCAGCAACATGCTAGCTGAACGGGATCTGTCAGAAGCAGGCGCCCCTTCTGCGCATACAGAACTGAGATTCGCACAGAACTCTAGCTACTGTACAAACCCATGACACTCCCATGAGAAGAGATCTGGGTTTGGTCCCATGAACGCCACCCGGTAACGCCCATTTCACGCAAAGAGACATTCCACCAAGATCTGTCCGACTCAGAACTGGATGGCGATACGCCATTCGTAAGTCCGAATCTGCGCATGCTCTGCATACTGAAACTCGCTATTTGTGTCAGTGCAAATAGATCTGTCCAGCTCAGAATCAGCACCAACGTGTGGAAGTGAAACCAAATTAAGCAGTTAGATTAGGAAGCCAAACCAACACACCCCAAACTAAACATGAAGAAGAAGGAAAGAAACAATAGGGAACGTATAGCATGGCAGGTACTGTATGTTAGCCCCACAAAGAATGGCCATGTAACTTTAATATTTACAGACAGGTCTGGCGCTACCATTAGGCAGCAGTCTAAGGGCGCCGGTACCTGAGGAATGCAGCCGAATCCGCCTACCTCCAAAATGAGACATCCTTCTTTTACATGGCGGTGGCTGTGGGTCTGATCACCCACAGCCACCGCTATGCCAGAGCCCACTGTGACCCACAGCGCAAACCCTTCCCCACATCCGCCGCCCCCCACACACGCTGCTTGGGCTGGCTCGCCTCCTGTGCCGAGTGATGCTTCCTCTTCCTGCTGCTGGTCTATATGTGGGCTGCTTGAGCTCATCACCTAGGTCATGTTCAGGCTCCTTCTCTGGATGTTCTGGACCAACTCCAGGCGGCCTGGGACCTGCTGTACAATGAGTGCACGGAAGTGTCCCGTGAACTGACGCCAAGCATATGCCAGTCTGGGTTGGTAGTAGAGAATTGGGAGAGAGTGTCAGGGGTGTTGGGGTGTAACACTGGTGACTGACAGCTGACATATTGGTGTGAGATTAGTGTTTATAGACACGGTTGTTACCTAGGGCGCCCATGAACCTTGCAAGGTCATAAATCCCTAATTGGTCTGTATGAACCAGCAATGTCCATCACAGACAGCCATGCATGCACTTACTTTATTTTATTTTAATTGTCATATCTCCGTCCCACATGATTAATTATGAATGTAGTAGAGGGGTGGAAGGCATCTCTGCCTGGCAGTCAGAACATGTCTCTCTGGAAATGCTGAGCTAATTTGTTTGGATTCCTGGAGAGGTCCAATAAAGACCTTTGGAACAGAGCAGATCATGCGGAGCGGTGGATTATGTTGTTGAGCAGCATAAACGCCACCACTATACATATAACTGTTATCGTCCCAGCTGTTTCTAAAAAAACAGATCATCCTGTAGGTTGCTGGAACTGAATATATGTGGAAGATTTAAAATGTGTTCTCCTTAACTGGAATGATCTACCCACGTGTTCGAAACATCGTTGTGGCTCCCAAAAATGTAAATGTGCATATTAGCTCACACTGTGTTGCCGCTGAGACACAATCATGGTTTTGTTTTCTGGATTGGATTAGAAGTCTTTGATCTATTGATAAACCCAGTTATGTGGTTTTCAGCTGCAAACCCCTCAAATTATATAACTTTGCCCATGGAGTTGACCAGGTACCACCCAATGATTTGGCAGCAATATGAATCTCTCCATGGTATTGACTGTCTGTGAAGATCCTTGTTCCCTTGTCCATTACTATAACAGAGGTTTGATGGCTGCAATAGATACTATTGCTCTTGTTCATATATGTTCTCTCAAACCACATCGCCAGGCTGTTTGGTTTTACAGCAGTGTAGGGGGGCTGAAGAAGAGGGGTCGTGCACTTGAAAGTCAACGGAGAAAAATAAACCACCTGGTAAAGGAGAAACTAATGCTAATCAAGCATATTGAAGAATTCCAATTCACAATCTTCTGCAAGAAAACAGAATTCCTGTCAAGTGAGATCATGGCAGCAAACAATAGGCCAGCTCATCTTTTCCATACTGTGGACATGCTTTGCAAACCAGCACATATGATGCAACCCTCCCCCAGTCAAGATGCTTTGCAGATAAAGGGGGTCATTCCAACCCGTTCGCACGCAGCGGTTTATCGCTGCGGTGCGAACGGGTGCGGAATGCGCATGCGCGGCGGCCGCAGTGCGCGACGTTGCCCGGCGACAGGGGTCGCCGGGTTACGTCGAGGCTTAAGAAGAAAACGGTCGCAGGACGGGCCGCAAGAAGATTGACAGGAAGAGGGCAGTGCAAGGCGGATAACGGAACGTTTGGAGCCGTTTTCGGGAAGTGGTGAGTAAAACGCAGGCGTGCCCAGGAGAACGGAGGGCGGAGGAGTGACGTCAAAGCCGAGCCCATCATCGCTGGATCCATTGCACAGGGTAAGTAGGTATAGGCCTAGTCTTGTTTTGTGTGACATTTTTTTAGCTTAGCAGGGCTGCACAAGTGATCGCAAAGCTAAAATACACTCCCCCATAGGCGTGGACTAGTTGATCGCAGCAGCAGCAAAAAGTTGCTGGCTGCAATCAACTCGGAATGACCCCCTAAGTCTCCTTCGTCCGGTTTGTAATCCCAAATGTGCCAACAAATGAGTGCCAAGGCTCCAAGACTGCAAGTGTAAGCCATCTACCTTCATGGACCAGCTTTGTCACTCCGAATGCAGAAGATAATGTTTATATTATCCAAGGGTTGAGTCCCAAAATATATGATCTGGACCCTGCCCCAGCCAAGCTTCTAATATTGTCTGTTGACATAAGTGGCCCAGTATTAGCCAAAATAGTGCGGTGCTCTTTGCAAACATTCATTGGAGCAGAACAACTAAAGAAAGCAATTGTCAGACCAGAGGCGGAACTACCGCTAGTGCAACCAGTGCGTTGCACTGGGGTCCGCCTCTGTCCAGGGGCCCAAAGCATGTAATGAGTCAAACTGATTCATTACATGCCGCTGTGTGCTGCGGGCAACCGCTGCCCGCAGCACACAGCCGCCCGGAGAGGAAAGGAGCGCAGCGGTACGGGGGAGAAGGAGGAGGAGGGAGGTGGAGGAGGGAGC
The DNA here is from genome assembly GCF_028390025.1 of Pseudophryne corroboree. Lineage (NCBI taxonomy): Eukaryota > Metazoa > Chordata > Amphibia > Anura > Myobatrachidae > Pseudophryne > Pseudophryne corroboree. Next base: position 860,475,505 of record NC_086447.1, read on the forward strand.
CGCGGCAGCGCTTTGTTACTGGTGGAGGCGCTGCTGCTGCTGCCCCTCTGCTTCACTATAGGCTGTCTTCCGAGAACAGCCTATAGTGAAGCAGAGGGGCAGCAGCAGCAGCGCCTCCACCAATAACACAGCGCTGCTGCGGCTCCCTCCTCCACCTCCCTCCTCCTCCTTCTCTCCTGCCCGGGAATCGTGACAAATGGGGAATCTGCCTGCCGCAATGTGTAAAAAGGGGGAATCTGCCTATCGTAATGTGTAAAAATGGGGAATCTGCCTGCCGCTATGTGTAAAAATGGGGAATCTGCCTGCCGCAATGTGTAAAAGGGGAATCTGCCTGCCGCAATGTGTAAAAAGGGGGAATCTGCCTGCCGTAATGTGTAAAAAGGGGGACGCTGTCTGCCGTAATGTGTAACAAGGGCACGCTGTCTGCCGTAATGTGTAAAAAGGGGACGCTATCTGCCGTTATGTGTAAAAAGTGTACGCTGTCTGCCGTAATGTGTAAAAAGGGGACGCTGTCTGCCGTAATCTGTAAAAAGGGGGACGCTGTCTGCCGTTATGTGTAAAAAGTGTACGCTGTCTGCCGCGATGTTTAACAAGGGCACGCTGTCTGCCGTTATGTGTAAAAAGTGTACGCTGTCTGCCGCTATGTGTAACAAGGGCACGCTGTCTGCCGTTATGTGTAAAAAGGGGGACGCTGTCTGCCGTTATGTGTAAAAAGTGCACGCTGACTGCAGTAATGTGTAAAAAGGGGGACGCTGTCTGCCGTAAGGTGTAAAAAGAGGAATCTGTCCGCTGTAAGGTGTAAAAGGGTCTCTACCTGGTGTAGTGGTGCTACTGTGCGGCGTAATTTGAATAATGGAGACTACTGTGCACCGTTTTATGAATTGGTATTATTTTGTGGCCACACCCCTTCCCCACGAAGCCACGCCACTATGTATTTTTGCCCCTGTTTTGCATGCAGGGGTGGGGCTCCGATGCCGTTTCTTGCACATAGTGCTAAAATGTCTAGTTACTGCACTGTTGCTAGGTATCCATTTCTCTGGCCCTGAGCAGGTCCTCCTCACCAGACCCTCTCCAGGGGTGAGGGGGTGGACTTGGATGGGATGGGGGGGGGGGGGGAGCAAAGCATTTTGTCGCACCTGGGACCACCGCTCGCTAGTTCCGTTACTGTGTCAGACCTCTAAAAACACAAATGTATAAATACCTTTATTTATTATTATTAACAGTTTCTTATATAGCGCAGCATATTCCGTTGCTCTTTACAATTGGAAGGACAGTAATAGACCTCTGCTGCATGATCAACTACTAGTATCAGCAATAGCACCAGCCCCTTGCTAGGTGCAAGAGATCCATCAGAAACAGGCTTTCCGACTCCTTACGCGTGACTCAGAATAGCACGCAGCTTTAGCAACAAGCCCACAACTGCTTTTCTCCTAAAATACAGTATTGGTAAATTGAAAGTAAGGGTGTTACCAAAGGCAGATATACTCTATGATGGCATCAGGCGATGCAACAATGCGGGACACCTCCTCCCTCTCCAAGACACACGCAGCCCCCTTCTGAGCACCTCATGCACAGTGAATGTATGCATCATAGACCACGGACATTCGGAAGAGGCTACAGCGGCATCTCCGCCCTCTGACCCAGTGTCGGACTGGGTCATGAAGGGTCCACCGGGGAATGCAGTGGTAGGGGCCCATGTTTAGTGGTGTGGTCAGCTGCTACATTGGTTTGCCAAACTATTAAAGAGTGCATGGGCTGGTCCCCTTTATAAATATATGAATACTGCTAGTGCGTGCATGATAATGTACCAGATAAATATTGGCAATGCACTGTAGAGAATACACCATAGTCCTGTGCAGTATAATGTAACATATGTATAATGTATAATTCAAGAACACAGTTTGGAACCTGATTCCCAGAGGAGGAGGTGGGGTTTCCCCTGTACCCCTGTGGACCAGTCCAACCCTGCCCTGACCAGATTTTTGCCACGCCATGCACTGTTGTACCCCTGCCAGTGATGTCACAACAGAATTTTTGCACTGCAGGTTTGTACTTCTGCACATCCCTAAATGAGCCTTAATATCTCTTTCTTATTACACTTATTTATCATATGCAATATATGTATCATTCAAATTTATCCGTGCTGATTTCTAATAGTAGTTACTGGCAATTCTGGCTTAAAGGATTGCACATACCTCCCAACTTAAGGGCCCCCATACATCAGCCGCCGCTTTTCCCCAACCCGCCGACACCGTCGGCAGTTCCGTACTCAGCAATGATCAGTGGTGATCTATCTGGGAATCTGGGAAATTAAACATGTTAAAAATGTCCGAAAACATCTGGGATTGGTGAAACAGGATTTTTCAACATGTTTAATGTTCCCGATTCCTGACCCGACGGTTGTGGGAACTGGACATTGCCCCAATACATCTCTGATATTTGGGGACCTTTACGCGAGACACTTCTGATTTTAGGTGACTGTTCTGTCATCCCAGCTGCCAGGACTTTTGTCACAACTGCTAGGACTGTTGGGAGTTGTATGTAGCTTCCAAACTCAAAGTGACGTGACTAAGCTCCCAAAGTGACATAGTGGCTATGCTTCTTTTTGGAGTGGGTGTGCCTCCTGGGTATGCACTTTCCCTAGTAACAGACTTTATGATGCATCATCGCTTAGAAAGTTATAAAATGGAGAGTGAAAAAGTACCAGCCAATCAGCTCCTAACTGCCATTTTGCAAACACAGCATGTGACATGGCAGTTAGGACCTGATTGGCTGGCACTTTTTCACTCTCCATTTTATCACTTTCTAAGCGATGATGCATCTAGAGCCAACAAATTGTGAGGGTAAATATACGTACTGCAAGGACATTCTCAATTACAAGTTTATAGGCCTACAATTATCAAAGCTTGGAGAGTGATAAACTACCAACCAATCAGCTCCCAACTGTCAATCAGCTGCAGCTTTGCGTTCATTGGCTGTTGGTGATCACAAGAAGTCGATGTCCACTGCAACAAGTCATTTAAATGGAGCCCTCGAGGCGTTTATGACACCGAGGGAAGAGTACAGTTTTATTGCTGAATTTCCTCAGCAACCGTATTTTAAATAGCAACTTTACTCTGCAATTAGAGTTTTACTTAGGCTGTACTATTTAGATTGTTAAAAACTGCATGACAGGCACACGTTAATGAGCTGAGATAACCACGTTACCTGATGTACTAAAGTTAGACACGTTCTGCATATTTAGCAGGAAAACGTCTTACACTGTAGATGCTGCTAGCTCTTTGTAGAGTCAAGAAGCTGGAGAGAAAACCAGGCATCATTATTGCCGATAAGTAATCATCAAGACGTTATTTCAGGGGTTTAAGAGTGACTGCTATAAATACCCAGCAAGCCAAATGCATTTAGGAGGCCAATACTTATTAACCTACGCACAGTTTACAATACAGAACGCCGTTGAGCTATTGTCAGATCTACAATGTGGCATTTTGTTATTGTTTTTTTTTACAAAGGATCAGATACTCAAGACTGAATTAATTAAGGTTCTTACAGCATTCTTCCAAGCTAACTTCACCAGTGCGATAATGCCCTTAAAATGTTTCCTCTTTCAATATTAATAGTTATTTATCACTGGTTTATCACTTACTTATGCCTTCTCCAGGTTAATACATCTGCCCCAATATGTGGTCGGTCACATCAGTCCCTGGGGCAGATGTATTAAACTGGATAAGGCATAAGGAAGTGATAAACCAGTGATAAGTGCAAGGTGATAAACTCACCAGCCAATCAGCTCCTACAGCTCCTAACTGTTAATTTACATATTGGAGCTGATTGGCTGGCGCGTGTATCACCTTGCATTTATCATTGGTTTATCACTTCCTTATGCCTTATCCAGGTTAATACATCTTCCCCCCTGTCTCATGTGACTCAGCTTACGGTCTATGGGCCCTATTTAAATGCTCCCCCCCAACCCCCCCCCCCCCCCAAAAAAAAAAAAAAACGGGCCTGCTCCTGTTGCCGCTCGCAGCTGCAATTAGCTCCCTGCTGCAGATATTTAACCATACTTACCTACTTCTTGTCTCCTCTACGGGAGAGGCCCAAAGCGGTGACGCTGCTGGGCACTTTTGAGGGTGGGGTCAGGCTATCCCGTCATTAGGTGATTTGCATCATTTAGTCCGCCCCACATAGAGCCGCAACTCTGACATTCATCTTCCCATCCCACCTACTCTTCTGGGGGTGCAGGGGACTACCCAAAAAAATCTGAAGTTTTCCGCAATTTCCGGGAGATTAGGCAAGTATGTATTTAACACTACCTTCCTGTGCAGCGAGAGGTAGTGTTATTTTACCAGGCAGTGTGTGATTTTCTGTCCTCTGGATGACGATGACTGAAGAGGATCAGCGGAAGGGAGGGGGCCGGAAGGGAACGGAGTACCTGGCGAGTTTTGACCTTCACAATGAGTGGTAAGTCACAGACAGCGCTGTTTGAGAAATACAAAGCCCATACTGTTTGCAGACAAGCACTGGTCACTAAAATGTGACATAGGGGGCTGCTCGGAGATGGACGTAGTCTTGAGAAAAGCGCAAATGGGCACAATCGCAAATGGCCACATTGCACGTGCGTGGGATTTCATTATGCGATCACATCCTGGAAGGATGCGATCACAAAATGACTGCAGACTAGTACGGTGTACTGCGCTGCAAGTTAAGATGCTCAATTACAATAATGTAATTCAAAGTGGACTAAATAAGCGCTAATAGTATGTGTTAGAACCAAGTAAGCTGAAAAAAAGGGGGTTAAAGCATTTAACAACAATAGCATAAAAACTCTGAATAACCCCATAATGCGGCATCTGCTTTATTAGATACCGGAAAGGTGCTCAAGAACCTCTGACCATTAGAGAGACATAACTAGTGATGTGCACCGGACATTTTTCGGGTTTTGTGTTTTGGTTTTGGATTCGGTTCCGCGGCCGTGTTTTGGATTCGGACGCGTTTTGGCAAAACCTCACCGAAAAATTTTTGTCGGATTCGGGTGTGTTTTGGATTCGGGTGTTTTTTACAAAAAACCCTAAAAAACAGCTTAAATCATAGAATTTGGGGGTCATTTTGATCCCATAGTTTTATTAACCTCAATAACCATAATTTCCACTCATTTCCAGTCTATTCTGAACACCTCACACCTCACAATATTATTTTTAGTCCTAAAATTTGCACCGAGGTCGCTGGATGGCTAAGCTAAGCGACACAAGTGGCCGACACAAACACCTGGCCCATCTAGGAGTGGCACTGCAGTGTCAGGCAGGATGGCACTTCAAAAAAATAGTCCCCAAACAGCACATGATGCAAAGAAAAAAAGAGGCGCACCAAGGTCGCTGTGTGACTAAGCTAAGCGACACAAGTGGCCGACACAAACACCTGGCCCATCTAGGAGTGGCACTGCAGTGTCAGGCAGGATGGCACTTCAAAAAAATAGTCCCCAAACAGCACATGATGCAAAGAAAAAAAGAGGCGCACCAAGGTCGCTGTGTGACTAAGCTAAGCGACACAAGTGGCCGACACAAACACCTGGACCATCTAGGAGTGGCACTGCAGTGTCAGGTAGGATGGCACTTCAAAAAAATAGTCCCCAAACAGCACATGATGCAAAGAAAAAAAGAGGCGCACCAAGGTCGCTGTGTGACTAAGCTAAGCGACACAAGTGGCCGACACAAACACCTGGCCCATCTAGGAGTGGCACTGCAGTGTCAGGCAGGATGGCACTTCAAAAAAATAGTCCCCAAACAGCACATGATGCAAAGAAAAAAAGAGGCGCAATGAGGTAGCTGTGTGACTAAGCTAAGCGACCCAAGTGGCCGACACAAACACCTGGACCATCTAGGAGTGGCACTGCAGTGTCAGGCAGGATGGCACTTCAAAAAAATAGTCCCCAAACAGCACATGATGCAAAGAAAAAAAGAGGCGCAATGAGGTAGCTGTGTGACTAAGCTAAGCGACCCAAGTGGCCGACACAAACACCTGGCCCATCTAGGAGTGGCACTGCAGTGTCAGGCAGGATGGCACTTCAAAAAAATAGTCCCCAAACAGCACATGATGCAAAGAAAAAAAGAGGCGCAATGAGGTAGCTGTGTGACTAAGCTAAGCGACCCAAGTGGCCGACACAAACACCTAGCCCATCTAGGAGTGGCACTGCAGTGTCAGGCAGGATGGCACTTCAAAAAAATAGTCCCCAAACAGCACATGATGCAAAGAAAAAAAGAGGCGCACCAAGGTCGCTGTGTGACTAAGCTAAGCGACACAAGTGGCCGACACAAACACCTGGCCCATCTAGGAGTGGCACTGCAGTGTCAGGCAGGATGGCACTTCAAAAAAATTGTCCCCAAACAGCACATGATGCAAAGAAAAAAAGAGGCGCACCACAGGTATAGAATGTAGATGGATAGTATACTTAATGACGACACAGAGGTAAGTACAGCAGTGGCCTTCCGTACTGCTATATATATATAGTATACTGGTGGTCACTGTGTCAGCAAACTAAAATGCACCACAGGTATAAAATGTAGATGGATAGTATACTTAATGACGACACAGAGGTAGGTACAGCAGTGGCCTTCCGTACCGTACTGCTATATATACTGGTGGTCACTGTGTCAGCAAACTGCAAAAATCAAAATGCACCACAGGTATAGAATGTAGATGGATAGTATACTTAATGAATGACGACACAGAGGTAGGTACAGCAGTGGCCTTCCGTACTGCTATATATAGTATACTGGTGGTCACTGTGTCAGCAAACTGCAAAACTAAAATGCACCACAGGTATAGAATGTAGATGGATAGTATACTTAATGAATGACGACACAGAGGTAGGTACAGCAGTGGCCTTCCGTACTGCTATATATAGTATACTGGTGGTCACTGTGTCAGCAAACTGCAAAACTAAAATGCACCACAGGTATAGAATGTAGATGGATAGTATACTTAATGACGACACAGAGGTAGGTACAGCAGTGGCCTACTGTACCGTAATGCTATATATTATATACTGGTGGTCACTGGTCAGCAAAACTCTGCACTGTACTCCTCCTATATAATATTATACTGGTGGTCCCCAGTCCCCACAATAAAGCAGCACACTGAGAACAGATATGGAGTGTTTTTCAGGCAGACAACGTATACTGGTGGTCACTGTCAGCAAAACTCTGCACTGTACTCCTGCTATATAATACAGCTGCTCCCCAGTCCCCACAATTAAGCAGTGTGAGCACAGATATATGCAGCACACTGAGCACAGATATGGAGCGTTTTTTTTCAGGCAGAGAACGGATAACTGGTGGTCACTGATCAGCAAAACTCTGCACTGTACTCCTCCTATATACAGCTGCTCCCCACAATTAAGCAATAGTGCACAGCACAATCAAGTTCAACAATAACGGAGAGGACGCCAGCCACGTCCTCTCCCTAACATTTCCAATGCACGAGTGAAAATGGCGGCGACGCGCGGCTGCTTATATAGAATCCGAATCTCGCGAGAATCCGACAGCGGGATGATGACGTTCGGGCGCGCTCGGGTTACCCGAGCCATACGGGAGAATCCGAGTATGGCTCGGACCCGTGTAAAAATGGTGAAGTTCGGGGGGGGTTCGGTTTCCGAGAAACCGAACCCGCTCATCACTAGACATAACTGCACATCATCGTACCTGTGTACTGGACAACAATTATATTGGGGGTCATTCCGAGTTGATCGCACATAGCAACTTTTTGCTGCTCGTGCGATCAACTAGACGCTGCCTATGGGGGAGTGTATTTTAGCATAGCAGGGCTGCGATCGCTTGTGCAGCCCTGCTATGCTAAAAAAGTTTTGTGCAGAACAAGACCAGCCCTGCACCTACTTACCCAGTGCGATGGATCCAGCGATGAAGGTCCCAGCTGTGACATCAGACATCCGCCCTCCAAACGCCTGGACACGCCTGCGTTCGGATCTCCACGCCCCGGAAAACGGTGAGTATCCACCCTGAAACGCCTCCCCGCTGTCAATCTTCTTGCGATCGCGCTAACGATCACTTTCTTCTTTCTTCTGGTCGTTGCCCGGCGGTTTTTGGAGGTTTTTGTGCATGAGAAAGATGTACTAGGAGGGTTTTAGCATTTTAAATGATGCAGAACAGAAAAAGCAGTTGTCGCATGTTAGGTAAGTGATTTGAAACATGGGGATAGAGACAGTGGGGTAAATTTACTAAGATGGGAGTTCTATTTAAGATAGGATGTTGCCCATAGCAACCAATAATTTATCTAGCACCTTCTAGAAGATACCTGGAATCTGATTGGTTACTAGGGGCAACATCCCATCTTAAATAGAACTCCCATCTTAGTAAATTTACCCCAGTGTCTGTGATGCATACAGTATATGGCGTAACGCCGTCACATATGCAGCAGCTGCAGACCACAGCGCATCTTGGCCCTCATTCCGAGTTGTTCGCTCGCAAGCTGCTTTTAGCAGTATTGCACACGCTAAGCCGCCGCCTACTGGGAGTGAATCTTAGCTTAGCACAATTGCGAACGAAAGATTCTCTAAATTGCGAATAGAAATTTCTAAGCAGTTTCTGAGTAGCTCGATACTTACTCTGCCACTGCGATCAGTTCAGTGCTTGTCGTTCCTGGTTTGACGTCACAAACACACCCAGCGTTCGCCCAGACACTCCCGTTTCTTCAGCCACTCCCGCGTTTTTCCCAGAAACGGCAGCGTTTTTTCACACACTCCCATAAAACGGCCAGTTTCCGCCCAGAAACACCCACTTCCTGTCAATCACACTACGATCACCAGAACGAAGAAAAAACCTCGTAATGCCGTGAGTAAAATACCAAACTTCTTAGCAAATTTACTTGGCGCAGTCGCACTGCGGACATTGCGCATGCGCAATTAGCGGAAAATCGCTGTGATGCAAAGAAAATTACCGAGCGAACAACTCGGAATGAGGGCCCTTGATTGTAACTGGAACTGCAAACATACACTCAGTCACTCTATTCAGTAGTAACTTCTGCCCATTGTGTACCCTACCGAGCAGTGGCCCCCAGGTCTGCAATATGTCAGCTATTGCAGTTGTGTGCTTTTTTCGCTTCCTGAATCAGGCCCAATATCTGCATCAGCAGGTAACCCTTTCCTGTCCTGACGACTCATTTTGACTCTAACATTTGCTTTAATTTTATTATTTATTTCACTGTGTCCAAAAACAACCCCCAAACCTATTATCGCTGTTTCATTACTTTTTAAACTTTTTTGGAGATATTAATATTACACATCCTTGTGTATGAACCGTAGCAGCCTACTGCCAGCTAGTGGCACAAATGGCAACACTGTAATAGAAAAAAAGAGAAAATAAACCCTGTGAAAACTGACAGCTGGTAATGTATATGCTAAGTGACAGCTCGCACTGTGCCAATGTCTTTAAGTAGAACAGAGTCTGTACTGTCAGTGAGCTCTGCTGTCTCCTCTTGCAGTGGGATGCTGAGTACACTGTACCTCTCAGGTACAGTCGCACAGAATGCATTGCAGACTGATTTAAAAAAAATAATAATAATAATATGGAAACACCATTTGTTCTTTATTTTTACATTGTGAATATGGGGGAAGATTGGTGAGGAGTTACAGGTATAACCATATTATGATAACAAAGGGGATCACAGGCGCACTATGAGGGTACAGGCCCAGGGGGTCCAGACCACAGCCGGATGTCCCCTTTGGAAGGGGTGACAGTATCTGCAGCTTCTATTAATGAGTGGAAGCCAGCAGTGAAGCTAAAGTTTCCGGGGGGCAGCCGAATGCACGCCCCCTGAGTGAGGAAGATGGGGGAGTGGCCTCATGGCCATGCATCTTTTGCGGTACGTGCAGGGGTGTGTGCTCTGTTTTGTGCACCAGGTGATACCACACCCTGTGACGCCTCAGAGGGAGAGAATTACTAAACCTGCTGAAGAGTACAAGTGGAAGTATTGCTTATAGCAACTAATCATATTCTGGCAATCAACAATCCCAATTCACACAACCAAATTTAGGGGGAGGTGTATCAAGCAGTGGAGAAGTTGCTCTTAGCTACCAATCAGCTTTGAGGTAGTAGTTATCATGAACATTCAATAAGACGATAGGTAGAATCTGACTGGTTGCTATGGACAATTTCTCCACTCTTTACACTACTTGATACATCTCCCTAATAAATTCTTCTGGGAGAGAAAACCAGCCTCCCAGATCCTGCCTACTTCCCCAGAGAAGTGAGCAGTCCGGGCCTTGATGACACACACTGCCATACATTTTATATATAAATGATGGTCCCATGGACAGTCGGCTGCATATTTGTGAATGACCATCGAAAGTTCTTATGTGCTATTGTTACAAGTACTAATTTATTCCTGCAAGGGTTAGGCTGCAGGAGGGGAGGGTTAGGCAGTGGGGAGGGTAAGGGTAATGCTGCAGGAAGGGAAGGTTAGGGTTAGGCTGCAGGAGGGGAGGGTTAGGGTTAGGCAGCGGGGAGGGGAGGGTTAGGGTAATGCTTCAGGAGGGGACGGTTAGGGTTAGGCTACAGGGGGGGACGGTTAGGCTACAGGAGGGGACGGTTAGGGTTAGGCTGCAGGAAGGGAGGGTTAGGGTTAGGCTGCAGGAGAGGACGGTTAGGCTGCAGGAGAGGACGGTTAGGCTACAGGAGGGGACGGTTAGGGTTAGGCTGCAGGAAGGGAGGGTTAGGGTTAGGCTGCAGGAGGGTTAGGGTTAGGCTGCAGGAGGGGACAATTAGAGTTAGGTTGCAGGAGGGGAGGGTTAGGGTTAGGCTGCAGGAGGGGACGGTTAGGGTTAGGCTGCAGGAGGGAAGGGTTAGGGTTAGGCTGCAGGAGGGGAGAGCTACGGTTAGGCTGCAGAAGGGTAGGGTTATGTTGCAGGAGGTTAGGGTTAGGTTGCAGGAGGGGAGGGTTAGGGTTTGGTTGCAGGAGGGTAGGGTTAGGTTGCAGGAGGGGAGAGTTAGGGTTAGGCTGCAGGAGGGGAGACTTAGGGTTAGGCTGCAGGTGGGGATGGTTAGGGTTATGCTGCAGGAGGGGAGGGTTAGGGTTAGGCTGCAGAAGGGTAGGGTTAGGTTGCAGGAGGGTAGGGTTAGGTTGCAGGTGGGGATGGTTAGGGTTAGGCTGCAGAAGGGTAGGGTTAGGTTGCAGGAGGGTAGGGTTAGGTTGCAGGAGGGGAGGGTTAGGTTGCAGGAGGGGAGGGTTAGGCTGCAGGTGGGGATGGTTAGGGTTAGGCTGCAGGAGAGGAGCGTTAGGGTGACAATACTTACCAAAATCTGTTGGAATTTCACTGCTGGGATTCTGATCGCCGGCATGCTGAGAGCAGGGATACTGTGCCCAACCTGTGTACAATATTACATAGGCTTTGTAGACTATTATAACATCAAAGCTGACTATCTGGTATTAAGCAGACTGCAAAATCCTATGGCTTGTATGTCAACTGATAGGCTGAACTCCCCTCTGCTGCTGACACTATTCCCATACATAGGGGCTATAGGAATAATACTTACATGCCTATTTATCACAGCCGTATCTTTGATGCAGTAGGCATGTGATAATATTATCTAAACCGTCGCGACGGGGAGGGTGGTGCTGGCAGCGGTGGTAGCGGCCTATTTATAAAAGTGCATATGGAAGTGTTTTTGAGGGGAGGCCTGTGGGTACCCGTAAATATTAAGTATCCCCTGGATGGATGCATAGTGGACCACAGCACATATTGCTGCAATCCCCTGTGATCGCAAAAGCACCCACCATAGGTTTCTATGGGGGCTGAGTCAGTGTTGACTTTTCCAAGTTCCGGAATGGCGTTTGCCTTTGTAGCCTATACCAGGATATATCCGATAATTAATAAATATACGCCAAGTACTGCAACCATACAGGAAGAATAATGTTGTACATATATCTGGATTGTAAAGTGCAATAAGACACAATGCTGTAGGTACATACACAAGCTCAGTGCTTAATGCTGGCAGTGCTGGGCTACGTACACCAGTGCCACCGCATGAGGCTACTGAGAGGTGAAGACCTACTGCTCACACGGGATACTTAGCCGGATGGTCTCCAGATTCATGTTGTATCAATCGTAATGGGGCTCTTTCAGGACTGTACACCACTTAACATACTGTAGTTGTACATTCATAAGATACCATCACTTATTATCATTTATTATGCATTTATTGTGGAAGAACAAGTCTGAACGGGATCAATACGAAATCCCGCTGGACGGGATCCCGGCAGTCGAAATACCGACACCGGAATCCCGACCAGCACAATCCCGACAGAGGTGGCGAGTGGAACGCAGCCCATTGCGGGCTCGCTGCGCTCGCCACGCTGTGGGCACGGTGCCTCGCTACGCTCGGCACACTAATTTATTCTCCCTCTATGGTTGTCGTGGACACCCACGTAGGGAGAATATGTCGGGATTGTGCCAGTCGGAATTCCGGTGTCGGTATTTCGACCACCGGGATTCCGTCCGGCGGGATCTTGACCGCATCCTGTCTGAACGGGATGCGCTCAATTTGCCGACTGTTGGGATCCCAGTGGTCAGGAAAACGACGATGGAATCCCGACAGCAGACACTACTGCCAGCCGGTATCCCGACAAAACAGGACTATTCCTACTCGTGAGTGTCCACGACACCCATAGGGGTCAATCCAATTAGCTGCGATATCTTCACAGCTGCGAATCATCGCGGCAGGGGCCGCACTTTATGGCGGGCTGAATTTGCACAAACTGCTCGCCACCCCATAGAGGTCCGAGCAATTTTATTCAAATTAGGGCTGATTCGAGCCCCCGAAGGGTGCAAGATCAGTTGTCACTGCCGACGTTTAAGCACCGTTGCAACGGCACGTCGCACCCTTCGCAGCTAACTGGATTGACCCCATATAGTGGGAATAGATCCATTATTACATATAAGCCTGTTCTACAAAATGATGAAAAAATAAGAATTTACTTACCGATAATTCTATTTCTCGGAGTCCGTAGTGGATGCTGGGGTTCCTGAAAGGACCATGGGGAATAGCGGCTCCGCAGGAGACAGGGCACAAAAGTAAAGCTTTCCGATCAGGTGGTGTGCACTGGCTCCTCCCCCTATGACCCTCCTCCAAGCCAGTTAGGTACTGTGCCCGGACGAGCGTACACAATGGCCCTCATTCCGAGTTGTTCGCTCGTTCTTTTTCATCGCATCGCAGTGAAAATCCGCTTAGTACGCATGCGCAAAGTTCGCACTGCGACTGCGCCAAGTAACTTTACTATGAAGAAAGTATTTTTACTCACGGCTTTTTCTTCGCTCCGGCGATCGTAATGTGATTGACAGGAAATGGGTGTTACTGGGCGGAAACACGGCGTTTCAGGGGCGTGTGGCTGAAAACGCTACCGTTTCCGGAAAAAACGCAGGAGTGGCCGGAGAAATGGTGGGAGTGCCTGGGCGAACACTGGGTGTGTTTGTGACGTCAACCAGGAACGACAAGCACTGAACTGATCGCACAGGCAGAGTAAGTCTGGAGCTACTCTGAAACTGCTAAGTAGTTAGTAATCGCAATATTGCGAATACATCGGTCGCAATTTTAAGAAGCTAAGATTCACTCCCAGTAGGCGGCGGCTTAGCGTGTGTAACTCTGCTAAATTCGCCTTGCGACCGATCAACTCGGAATGAGGGCCAATAAGGGAGGAATTTTGAATCCCGGGTAAGACTCATACCAGCCACACCAATCACACCGTACAACTTGAGATCTAAACCCAGTTAACAGTATGATAACAGCGGAGCCTCTGAAAAGATGGCTCACAACAATAATAACCCGATTTTTGTAACTATGTACAAGTATTGCAGATAATCCGCACTTGGGATGGGCGCCCAGCATCCACTACGGACTCCGAGAAATAGAATTATCGGTAAGTAAATTCTTATTTTCTCTATCGTCCTAGTGGATGCTGGGGTTCCTGAAAGGACCATGGGGATTATACCAAAGCTCCCAAACGGGCGGGAGAGTGCGGATGACTCTGCAGCACCGAATGAGAGAACTCCAGGTCCTCCTTAGCCAGGGTATCAAATTTGTAGGATTTTACAAACGTGTTTTCCCCTGACTAAATAACCGCTCGGCAAAGTTGTAAAGCCGAGACCCCTCGGGCAGCCGCCCAAGATAAGCCCACCTTCCTTGTGGAATGGGCATTTACATATTTTGGCTGTGGCAGGCCTGCCACAGAATGTGCAAGCTGAATTGTATTACACATCCAACTAGCAATAGTCTGCTTAAAAGCAAGAGCACCCAGTTTGTTGGGTGCATACAGGATAACAGCAAGTCAGTTTTCCTGACTCCAGCCGTCCTGGAACCTATATTTTCAGGGCCCTGACAACATCTAGCAACTTGGAGTCCTCCAAGTCCCTAGTAGGTGCAAGGCACCACAATAAGCTGGTTCAGGTGAAACACTGACACCACCTTAGGGAGAGAACTGGGGACGAGTCCGCAGCTCTGCCCTGTCCGAATGGACAAACAAATATGGGCTTTTTTTTTGAGAAAAAAACCACCAATTTGACACTCGCCTGGTCCAGGCCAGGGCCAAGAACATGGTCACTTTTCATGTGAGATGCTTCAAATCCACAGATTTGACTGGTTTTAAACCAATGTGATTTGAAGAATCCCAGAACTACGTTGAGATCCCACAGTGCCACTGGAGGCACAAAAGAGGGTTGTATATGCAATACTCCCTTGACAAAGTTCTGGACTTCAGGAACTGAAGCCAATTCTTTCTGGAAGAAAATTGACAGGGCCGAAATTTGAACCTTAATGGACCCCAATTTGAGGCCCATAGACACTCCTGTTTGCAGGAAATGCAGGAATCGACCGAGTTGAAATTTCTTTGTGGGGCCTTCCTGGCCTCACACCACGCAACATATTTTCGCCACATGTGGTGATAATGTTGTGCGGTCACCTCCTTTCTGGCTTTGACCAGGGTAGGAATGACCTCTTCCGGAATGCCTTTTTCCCTTAGGATCCGGCGTTCCACCGCCATGCCAACAAACGCAGCTGCGGTAAGTCTTGGAACAGACATGGTACTTGCTGAAGCAAGTCCCTTCTTAGCGGCAGAGTCCATAAGACCTCTGTAAACATCTCTTGAAGTTCCGGGTACCAAGTCCTTCTTGGCCAATCCGGAGCCATGAGTATAGTTCTTACTCCTCTACGTCTTATAATTCTCAGCACCTTAGGTATGAGAAGCAGAGGAGGGAACACATACACCGACTGGTACACCCACGGTGTTACCAGAACGTCCACAGCTATTGCCTGAGGGTCTCTTGACCTGGCGCAATACCTGTCCCGTTTTTTGTTCAGACGGGACGCCATCATGTCCACCTTTGGTATTTCCCAACGGTTTACAATCATGTGGAAAAAACTTCCCGATGAAGTTTCCACTCTCCCGGGTGGAGGTCGTGCCTGCTGAGGAAGTCTGCTTCCCAGTTTCCATTCCCGGGATGAAACACTGCTGACAGTGCTATCACATGATTTTCCGCCCAGCGAAAAGTCCTTGCAGTTTTTGCCATTGCCCTCCTGCTTCTTGTGTCGCCCTGTCTGTTTACGTGGGCGACTGCCGTGATGTTTTTCCCACTGGATCAATACCGGCTGACCTTGAAGCAGAGGTCTTGCTAAGCTTAGAGCATTATAAATTTACCCTTAGCTCCAGTATATTTATGTGGAGAAAAGTCTCCAGACTTGATCACACTCCCTGGAAATTTTTTCCTTGTGTGACTGCTCCCCAGCCTCTCGGGCTGGGCTCCGTGGTCACCAGCATCCAATCCTGAATGCCGAATCTGCGGCCCTCTAGAAGATGAGCACTCTATAACCACCACAGGAGAGACACCCTTGTCCTTGGATATAGGGTTATCCGCTGATGCATCTGAAGATGCGATCCGGACCATTTGTCCAGCAGATCCCACTGAAAAGTTCTTGCGTGAAATCTGCCGAATGGAATTGCTTCGTAGGAAGCCACCATTTTCTACCAGGACCCTTGTGCAATGATGCACTGTTTTTAGGAGGTTCCTGACTAGCTCGGATAACTCCCTGGCTTTCTCTTTCGGGAGAAACACCTTTTTCTGGACTGTGTCCAGAATCATCCCTAGGCACAGCAGACGTGTCGTCGGGATCAGCTGCGATTTTGGAATATTTAGAATCCACCCGTGCTGTTGTAGCAGTATCCGAGATAGTGCTACTCCTACCTCCAACTGTTCCCTGGACTATGCCCTTATCAGGAGATCGTCCAAGTAAGGGATAATTAAGACGCCTTTTCTTCGAAGAAGAATCATCATTTCGGCCATTACCTTAGTAAAGACCCGGGGTGCCGTGGACAATCCAAACGGCAGCGTCTGAAACTGATAGTGACAGTTCTGCACCACGAACCTGAGGTACCCTTAGTGAGAAGGGCAAATTTGGGACATAGAGGTAAGCATCCCTGATGTCCCGGGACACTATATAGTCCCCTTCTTCCTGTTCGTTATCACTGCTCTGAGTGACTCCATCTTGATTTGAACCTTTGTAAGTGTTCAAAAAAATTTTAGATTTAGAATAAGTCTCACCTAGCCTTCTGGCTTCAGTACCACAATATAGTGTGGAATAATACCCCTTTTCTTGTAGTAGGAGGGGTAATTTAATTATCACCTGCTGGGAATACAGCTTGTGAATTTTTTCCCATACTGCCTCCTTGTCGGAGGGAGACCTTGGTAAAGCAGACTTCAGGAGCCTGCGAAGGGGAAACGTCTCGACATTCCAATCTGTACCCCTGGGATACTACTTGTAGGATCCAGGGGTCCTGTACGGTGTCAGCGCCATGCTGAGAACTTGTCAGAAGCGGTGGAACGCTTCTGTTCCTGGGAATGGGCTGCCTGCTGCAGTCTTCTTCCCTTTCCTCTATCCCTGGGCAGATATGATCTTATAGGGACGAAAGGACTGAGGCTGAAAAGACGGTGTCTTTTTCTGCAGAGATGTGACTTAGGGTAAAAACGGTGGATTTTCCAGCAGTTGCCGTGGCCACCAGGTCCGATGGACCGACCCCAAATAACTCCTCTTCCTTTATACGGCAATACACCTTTGTGCCGTTTGGAATCTGCATCACCTGACCCCTGTCGTGTCCATAACATCTTCTGGCAGTTATGGACATCGCATTTACTCTTGATGCCAGAGTGCAAATATCCCTCTGTGCATCTCGCATATATAGAAATGCATCCTTTAAATGCTCTATAGTCAATAAAATACTGTCCCTGTCAAGGGTATCAATATTTTTAGTCAGGGAATCCGACCAAGCCACCCCAGCTCTGCACATCCAGGCTGAGGCGATCGCTGGTCGCAGTATAACACCAGTATGTGTGTATATACTTTTTATGATATTTTCCAGCCTCCTGTCAGCTGGTCCTTGAGGACGGCCCTATCTATAGACGGTACCGCCACTTGTTTTGATAAGCGTGTGAGCGCCTTATCCACCCTAAGGGGTGTTTCCCAACGCGCCCTAACTTCTGGCGGGAAAGGGTATACCGCCCATAATTTTCTATCGGGGGGAACCCACGCATCATCACACACTTTATTTAATTTATCTGATTCAGGAAAAACTATGGTAGTTTTTTCACATCCCACATAATACCCTCTTTTGTGGTACTTGTAGTATCAGAAATATGTAACACCTCCTTCATTGCCTTTAACGTGTGGCCCTAATAAGGAATACGTTTGTTTATTCACCGTCGACACTGGATTCAGTGTCCCTGTCTGTGTCTGTGTCGACCGACTAAAGTAAACGGGCGTTTTAAAAACCCCTGACGGTGTTTTTGAGACGTCTGGACCGGTACTAATTGTTTGTCGGCCGTCTCATGTCGTCAACCGACCTTGCAGCGTGTTGACATTATCACGTAATTCCCTAAATAAGCCATCCATTCCGGTGTCGACTCCCTAGAGAGTGACATCACCATTACAGGCAATTGCTCCGCCTCCTCACCAACATCGTCCTCCTACATGTCGACACACACGTACCGACACACAGCACACACACAGGGAATGCTCTGATAGAGGACAGGACCCACTAGCCCTTTGGAGAGACAGAGGGAGAGTTTGCCAGCACACACCAAAAACGCTATAATTATATAGGGACAACCTTATATAAGTGTTTTCCCTTATAGCATCTTTTGTATATATTTCTAACGCCAAATTAGTGCCCCCCCTCTCTGTTTTAACCCTGTTTCTGTAGTGCAGTGCAGGGGAGAGCCTGGGAGCCTTCCCTCCAGCCTTTCTGTGAGGGAAAATGGCGCTGTGTGCTGAGGAGATAGGCCCCGCCCCTTTTTCGGCGGCCTCGTCTCCCGCTCTTAACGGATTCTGGCAGGGGTTAAATATCTCCATATAGCCTCCGGAGGCTATATGTGAGGTATTTTTAGCCAAAATAGGTTTTCATTTGCCTCCCAGGGCGCCCCCCTCCCAGCGCCCTGCACCCTCAGTGACTGCCGTGTGAAGTGTGCTGAGAGGAAAATGGCGCACAGCTGCAGTGCTGTGCGCTACCTTTAGAAGACTGAGGAGTCTTCTGCCGCCGATTCTGGACCTCTTCATATTTCAGCATCTGCAAGGGGGCCGGCGGCAAGGCTCCGGTGACCATCCAGGCTGTACCTGTGATCGTCCCTCTGGAGCTGATGTCCAGTAGCCAAGAAGCCAATCCATCCTGCACGCAGGTGAGTTCACTTCTTCTCCCCTAAGTCCCTGGTTGCAGTGATCCTGTTGCCAGCAGGACTCACTGTAAAATAAAAAACCTAAGCTAAACTTTTCTAAGCAGCTCTTTAGGAGAGCCACCTAGATTGCACCCTTCTCGGCCGGGCACAAAAATCTAACTGGCTTGGAGGAGGGTCATAGGGGGAGGAGCCAGTGCACACCACCTGATCGGAAAGCTTTACTTTTGTGCCCTGTCTCCTGCGGAGCCGCTATTCCCCATGGTCCTTTCAGGAACCCCAGCATCCACTAGGACGATAGAGAAAGTTACAAACAGCTGCTAGAAATAACCTGTATTCCAGAGAAAGACAAAAACTAGTCCAAATATTACATTGATTCATCCAGTACAATACAACTGACTCACTACATTCTCTCTCATAAGCAGTTTGTAGAGTTACTCCTATGGGGGTCATTCCGAGTTGGTCGCACGCAGCAACTTTTTGCTGCTCGTGCGATCAACTAGACGCCGCCTAAGGGGGAGTGTATTTTACCATAGCAGGGCTGCGATCGCTTGTGCAGCCCTGCTATGCTAAAAAAGTTTTGTGCAGAGCAAGACCAGCCCTGCAGTTACTTACCCTGTGCGATGGATCCAGTGATGAAGGTCCCGGAATTGACGTCAGACAACCGCCCTCCAAACGCCTGGACATGCCTGCGTTTGGATCTCCACGCCCGGAAAACGGTGAGTATCCGCCCCGGAACGCCTCCCCGCTGTCAATCTTCTTGCGATCACTTTCTTCTTTCTTCTGGTCATTACCCGGCGACGGCTGTCGCTGGGCAACGGCGTGCGTGCGCATTGCGGGCGCAGCGCATGTGCATTTCCGACCCATTCGCACCGCAGCGATGAACCGCTGCGTGCGAACGGGTCGGAATGACCCCCTATATCCAACCCCCACCCAGGGTTATCTCCAGTGTTCTATGCAGAACATAGATTAATGTTGTGTAAAGAGAACCACACTTTCAATTGTAGAGAACAAACCATCACTAGTTTCTATCTCCTTCCGTTACTTTTCTACATGCTATATCATTGTTATTGTACTTTATTTATTTACTTATTTATCGCAGGATAATAATAACAAGCCGACTACAGCCGATGACAGCGGAACACTCAAATGAAACTCTCTGTTCCGTATTTGTTAATAGCACAGTTTCATTAAAACTGAGGTAGCGAGAAGCAATTCAATTATGACATTCTCTACAGATTGGTAAACTTAATGCGACCCGCAGAATTTTACTATACACATTCATTAGTTCTTATGATTACGTTTCTCTGTTTGCACAGGTTGCAGACATTTAAATAATTGTAGTAATTGAAATGTTTCAGAATATGATTTTTATTGCCAGATAATTGCGTAAAGAAAAGAAAATACACAGAGAAACGGCCGGTGTACCGTCGATGTCATTTAAATTCTATTTACTATTTATTTATTAACGGTATCTTATATAGCGCAGCAAATTCCATTGCGCGCATTCTATGCCGTTATATGTCAGTAAGACGACGCGCCTCTGAGCCCAAATATTATCCATATTCCTTTTTAACCATCTAATCACAAACACGTGTAGTATTTAGCTCAGAAATGTGACCGGAAATACCATTTACACAGCCTGGAAAAAAAAAAAGAAAAAGAATGAATGCAAAAATCTGCTTTGGAAAATAACGTTTTCCTTTTCCCGGAACATTCTCGGCTCTTATTTATATAAGATCTTCTGGAATACACATGGGGGGGGGGAATGGTGATTTCTGCTAAACGTCGGGACATGCTGCATTAAGATTAGAGTTGAGCGTTCCCAATAATCTGTGGAGTTTTATTTATTTATTTATTGCTGCATCTTTTTTTTTTCTCCCAAGGATGTATCTCGGAATTGGTTCGGAGTAATCAGCTTAACATATCCCCAGTAAGATCATCTCCAGTGCGAGAGGAGAAGTTTTTAAAATAAGCTACATCTCCCCTAATAGCTTTTCAATTGACTTTGTCTGTAAAGGGGAAAGAAAAACACATCAAGAAATCCACAATTTCAGGAATTCCAGCAATGAAAGGAAGTAAACTGTGGTTTATTTCAGGGATGTCATTACACGGACAGCTGGGGGTAAAATGGATTTAGCTCCTTTCTTATGTTTAGTTCAATGGCCTATGAAGCAAATGACATCGCCCCAGCTCAGTCCAATTGAAACGTGTGCAAATCCAACTGTTAACAACTGCTAAAAAGACAGGGACAGCTCTTCAGATCGTCCCAGCTTCAGAACATATACATCTTCCTATGGCACAATATGTGTCATTTCTAAAAGTGCAAATCTGCAAATGACACATTGTAACATCGTGCTCCTGATTTTATGGGATGTGCATGGAGTTTGACCTTTAAAAAAATAAGATTTTAAACCTACCGGTAAATCTTTTTCTCGTAGTCCGTAGAGGATGCTGGGGACTCCGTAAGGACCATGGGGATAGACCATACTTACCTACTCTCCCGGAAGCTGCGGGAGGCTCCCGTTTTTTGGGGTAGCCCCCCGCACCCCCGGAAGAGTGGGCAGGTCTCCCGGATCCTGCTCGCACCCTAGTGATGCGGGCAGGATGGAGAGATAACCTCCCGCATTCGCGGGTCCGTCGGGTGGAAAAAGGGTTAAAATGACGCAAATTGTGTCATTTTAGCCCCGCCCCCTTCCTGCAGACCCGCGAATCGCGACATTTTCCGAAGTGGGGGCGGGGCTTAGTGATGTCACAGTGTCCCCCCCCCAAGAAACCAGAGAGGAGAAATACAAAGTCGGTAAGTATGGGATAGACGGGCTCCGCAGGAGACATGGGCACTTTAAGAAAGACTTTAGGTATGGGTGTGCACTGGCTCCTCCCTCTATGCCCCTCCTCCAGACCTCAGTTAGATAAACTGTGCCCAGAGGAGACGGACAGTACGAGGAAAGGATTTTTGTTAATCCAAGGACAAGATTCATACCAGTCACACCAATCACACCGTATAACTTGTGATATATTAACCAGTTAACAGTATGAAACCAACATAGCATCAGTCCAAGACCGATGAAAACTATAACATAACCCTTATGTAAGCAGAACTATATACAAGTCTTGCAGAAGTAGTCCGCACTTGGGACGGGCGCCCAGCATCCTCTACGGACTACGAGAAAAAGATTTACCGGTAGGTTTAAAATCTTATTTTCTCTTACGTCCTAGAGGATGCTGGGGACTCCGTAAGGACCATGGGGATTATACCAAAGCTCCCAAACGGGCGGGAGAGTGCGGATGACTCTGCAGCACCGATTGAGCAAACAGGAGGTCCTCCTCAGCCAGGGTATCAAACTTATAGAACTTTGCAAATGTGTTTGAACCCGACGAAGTAGCAGCTCGGCATAGTTGCAGTGCCGAGACCCCTCGGGCAGCAGCCCAAGACGAGCCCACCTTCCTAGTGGAATGGGCCTTAACAGATTTTGGTAACGGCAATCCAGCCGTAGAATGCGCCTGCTGAATCGTGTTACAGAGCCAGCGAGCAATAGTCTGCTTTGAAGCAGGGGCACCAACCTTGTTGGACGCATATAGGACAAACAGTGCTTCTGTTTTTCTGACTCTAGCCGTTCTGGCCACGTAAATTTTCAAAGCCCTGACTACATCAAGGGACTCGGAATCCTCCAAGTCTCGCGTAGCCACAGGCACCACAATAGGTTGGTTCATATGAAAAGATGACACCACCTTACGCAAGAATTGAGGACGGGTCCGCAATTCCGCTCTATCCATATGGAAAACCAGATAGGGGCTTTTATGAGACAAAGCCGCAAATTCCGACACTCGCCTAGCCGAAGCCAAGGCTTATAACATGACCACCTTCCAAGTGAGATATTTTAACTCCACTGTTTGAAGCGGTTCAAACCAGTGCGACTTAAGGAAACTTAACACCACGTTAAGGTCCCAAGGCGCCACCGGAGGTATAAAAGGAGGCTGAATATGCAGCACTCCCTTTACAAAAGTCTGTACTTCTGGGACAGAAGCCAATTCTTTTTGAAAGAAAATGGATAAGGCCGAAATCTGAACCTTAATGGAGCCTAATTTTAGGCCCAAATTCACTCCAGTCTGTAGGAAGTGAAGGAAACGGCCCAGATGGAATTCTTCCGTAGGAGCATTCCTGGCCTCACACCAAGAAACATATTTTCGCCATATACGGTGATAATATTTAGCTGTCACGTCCTTCCTAGCCTTTATCAGCGTAGGAATGACCTCCACCGGAATGCCTTTTTCCGCTAGGATCCTGCGTTCAACCGCCATGCCGTCAAACGCAGCCGCGGTAAGTCTTGGAACAGACAGGGCCCCTGTTGCAACAGGTCCCATCGCAGAGGAAGAGGCCACGGATCTTCTATGAGCATTTCCAGCAGATCCGGATACAAGGCCCTTCGTGGCCAATCTGGAAAAATGAGAATTGTTCTCACTCCTCTTTTTCTTATTATTCTCAACACCCTGGGTATGAGAGGAAGAGGAGGAAACACATAGACCGACTGGAACACCCACGGTGTCACTAGGGCGTCTACAGCTACCGCCTGAGGGCCTTTTGATCTGGCGCAATACCTCTGTAGCTTTTTGTTGAGGCGGGATGCCATCATGTCTATCTGGGGCAGTCCCCACTGACTTGCAATCTGTGCGAAAACTTCCTGATGAAGTCCCCACTCTCCTGGATGCAGGTCGTGTCTGCTGAGGAAGTCTGCTTCCCAGTTGTCCACTCCCGGAATGAACACTGCTGACAGTGCGCTTACATGATTTTCCGCCCAGCGAAGAATCCTGGCGGCTTCCGCCATTGCCACTCTGCTCCTTGTGCCGCCTTGGCGGTTTACATGAGCCACTGCGATGATGTTGTCTGACTGGATCAGAACTGGTTGGTCGCGAAGTAAGGTCTCCGCTTGACGTAGGGCATTGTATATGGCCCTCAGGTCCAGGATGTTGATGTGAAGACAAGTCTCTTGACTTGACCAAAGACCTTGGAAGTTTCTTCCCTGTGTGACTGCTCCCCAACCTCGGAGGCTCGCGTCCGTGGTCACCAGGATCCAGTGCTGAATGCCGAACCTGCGGCCTTCTAGAAGGTGAGCACTCTGCAGCCACCACAGGAAAGATACCCTGGCTCTGGGGGACAGGGTGATCAACTGATGAATTTGTAGATGTGACCCGGTCCACTTGTCCAGTAGGTCCCATTGGAAAGTCCTCGCATGGAACCTGCCGAAGGGAATGGCTTCGTATGATGCCACCATCTTTCCCAGGACTCGAGTGCAGTGATGCACTGACACCTGTTTTGGCTTCAATAGGTTCCTGACCAGAGTCATGAGTTCCTGAGCTTTTTCTATCGGAAGATAAACTCTTTTCTGGTTTGTATCCAGAATCATGCCCAAGAAGGTC
Source organism: Pseudophryne corroboree (assembly GCF_028390025.1). NCBI lineage: Eukaryota > Metazoa > Chordata > Amphibia > Anura > Myobatrachidae > Pseudophryne > Pseudophryne corroboree. The sequence goes on from NC_086447.1 coordinate 860,499,638, forward strand.
AGACGAGTCGTAGGAACCAACTGCGACTTTGGGATATTGAGAATCCAGCCGTGTTGCTGTAACACCTTCAGTGAAAGTGAGACGCTGTTCAGCAATTGCTCTCTTGATCTCTCTTTTATGAGGAGATCGTCCAAGTACGGGACAATTGTGACACCTTGCTTGCGCAGGAGCACCATCATTTCCGCCATCACCTTGGTGAAAATCCTCGGGGCCGTGGAAAGCCCAAACGGCAACGTCTGAAATTGGTAATGACAATCCTGTACCGTAAATCTCAGGTACGCCTGATGAGGTGGATAAATGGGAACATGAAGGTATGCATCCTTTATGTCCAGAGATACCATAAAATGTCCCCCCTTCCAGGCTGGCGATGACCGCTCTTAGCGATTCCATCTTGAACTTGAACCTTTTCAAGTATAGGTTCAGGGATTTTAAATTTAAAATGGGTCTGACCGAACCGTCCGGTTTCAGGACTACAAACAGGGTTGAGTAATATCCCCTCCCTTGTTGAAACAGGGGAACCTTGACTACCACCTGTTGAAGATACAATTTGTGAATTGCATTTAACACTATCTCCCTTTCCGGGGGAGAAGCTGGTAGGGCCGATTTGAAAAACCGGCGAGGAGACACCTCTTTGAATTCCAGCTTGTAACCCTGGGAAACAATTTCTATTGCCCAGGGATCCACCTGTGAGTGAACCCAGATGTGGCTGAAAACTCGAAGATGTGCCCCCACTGGGGCGGACTCCTGTAGCGGAGCCCCAGCGCCATGCGGTGGATTTTGTAGAGGCCGGGAAGGACTTCTGTTCCTGGGAACCAGCTGTGTTGTGCACCTTTTTTCCTCTGCCCTTACCTCTGGCAAGAAAGGACGCACCTCGTACTTTCTTGTTTCTTTGTGATCGAAAGGACTGCATTTGATAATGTGGCGCTTTCTTAGGCTGTGAGGGAATGTAAGGCAAAAAATTTGATTTACCAGCTGTAGCTGTGGAAACCAGGTCCGAGAGACCTTCCCCAAACAATTCCTCGCCCTTGTAAGGTAAAACCTCCATATGCCTCTTTGAGTCGGCATCACCTGTCCATTGCCGGGTCCATAGGACCCGTCTAGCAGAAATCGGCATAGCGTTGATTCTAGAACCCAGTAGACTAATGTCCCTTTGAGCATCTCTCATGTATAAGACAGCATCTTTTATATGCCCTAGGGTCAATAAAAATGGTATCCTTACCTAGGGTCTCAAGTTCCGCTGATAAGGTATCTGTCCATGCTGCCACAGCGCTACAAACCCAGGCTGACGCAATCGCCGGTCTGAGTAAGGTACCAGAATGTGTGTAAATGGACTTCAAGGTAACCTCCTGCTTGCGGTCAGCAGGATCCCTGAGGGTAGCCGTATCTTGGGATGGCAGCGCTACCTTTTTGGATAAGCGTGTCAATGCTTTGTCCACCCTAGGGGAGGATTCCCACCGTATCCTGTCCGTTGGCGGGAAAGGATACGCCATAAGAATCCTTTTGGGAATCTGCAGTTTTTTGTCTGGAGATTCCCAAGCTTTTTCACATAATTCGTTCAACTCATGTGAGAGGGGAAAGGTTACCTCAGGTTTCTTTCCCTTATACATGTGTACCCTTGAGTCAGGGACAGGGGGTTCCTCTGTGATATGCAAAACATCTTTTATTGCAATAATCATATATCGAATACATTTAGCCAATTTTGGCTGTAACTTTGCATCATCGTAGTCGACACTGGAGTCAGAATCCGTGTCGGTATCTGTGTCTACTATTTGGGATAGTGGGCGCTTTTGAGACCCCGAAGGTCCCTGCGACATAGGGACAGACATGGGTTGACTCCCTGGCTGTTCCCTAGCTTCAGCTTTGTCTAATCTTTAGTGCAATAAATTTACATTAGCACTTAAAACATTCCACATATCCATCCAGTCAGGTGTCGGCGTTGTTGACGGAGACACCACATTAATTTTCTCCTCCTCCTCCCCCTGAAAGCCTTCTACCTCAGACATGTCAACACACGCGTACCGACACACCACACACTCAGGGAATCCTCTTATCTGAAGACAGTTCCCCCACAAGGCCCTTTGGAGAGACAGAGAGAGAGAATGCCAGCACACACCCAGTGCTATATGACCCAGGAAAAAACACTATATAAATATATGTTTACCCAGTAGCGCTGTTTTTACATATATATATGCGCCAAATTATGTGCCCCCCTCCCTTCTTCAAAACCCTCTTTCACCGTGGAATAAGCAGGGGAGAGTCCGGGGAGCTTCCTCTCAGCGCTGTGCTGTGGAGAAAATGGCGCTGGTGAGTGCTGAGGGAGAAGCCCCGCCCCCTCGGCGGCGGGCTTCTGTCCCGCTCAAATATACTAAAAACTGGCGGGGGCTCTTTATATATACAGTGCCCAGCTGTATATATATATATATATTATTATTTTTTTGCCAGAGAGAGGTTTATATGCTGCCCAGGGCGCCCCCCCTGCGCCCTGCACCCTTACAGTGACTGCCGTGTGTGAGGTGTATGGGAGCAATGGCGCACAGCTTCACCGCTGTGCGTTACCTCAGTGAAGATCATGAAGTCTTCTGCCGCCTCTGAAGTCTTCTTTTCTTCTTATACTCACCCGGCTTCTATCTTCCGGCTCTGTGAGGAGGACGGCGGCGCGGCTCTGGGACGTACCGATCCCTCTGGAGCTAATGGTGTCCAGTAGCCTAAGAAGCAGAGCCTTGAAACTCACAGAAGTAGGTCTGCTTCTCTCTCCTCAGTCCCTCGATGCAGGGAGTCTGTTGCCAGCAGGCAGGGCCGGCGCTTCCACTAGGCAGCTTTAGGCAGCTGCCTATGAGCGCAGGGAACTCAGGGGGCGGCACGCTGAGGCTGCCAGGAGCCCTTGTCATTTTGATGGTTAGCCCCCCTCCCTGTAGCCCCCATGCAATACAGCAGCAGGACACCCGGCGGCATGGACACACTACTAGTAGCAGCGCTGCGGGTAGTCCTGCAACGCTGCTAAATCGAGTGACTGGCAGCTGATGCTTTTTGGCCATACCAGGCCACTATACCCTACCCAGTGTCCCAAGATCCACCACTGATTTTCTTTAAGTTGCCACCTCTGTGCAGAAGCTATGCAGTGAGCAGAGAGGTGGTTTCCCCCTCGGCCGGTCCCGTCACCATGTCCCTTTTCTGCCGGCCGGAGCCGCCTCCATAGACTGCTGCTTTGTGCTGTGGTTTTTTTTTTTAAAGGGGGCGTGGCCACATAGCCGTGATTAGGCCACGCCCCCCGACTTTGCCAGTTCTCCCCGCGGTCTGTCTGTGGCTCTGCCTGGCCTGCCTGCTCTTTGGGAGACTGGCTCCTGTGATCAGAGCTGGAGGTAACTACTGTGGTAGTGGGTGTGTGCCTCCAATATGAGTGTGTCCCAGAGTGTCAGTGTGTGTCTCAGTATGAGTGTGTGTGTGTGTCTGTTTGTGTGTCTCAGTATCAGTGTGTTTCTCAGTATGAGTGTCAGTGTGTGTTTGTGTGTGGCTCAGTATAAGTGTGTGTGTGTGTGTCTCAGTATCAGTGTGTTTCTCAGTATGAGTCAGTGTGTGTTTGTGTGTGTCTCAGTACGTGTGTGTGTGTCTCAGTATCCGTGTGTGTGTCTCAGTATCAGTGTGTGTGTGCCTCTGCCTCAGTATGAGTGAGTGTGTGTGTGTCTCCGTATCAGTGTGTGTGTTTCAGTATGGGTGTGTGTGCCTCTGCCTCAGTATGAGTGTCAGTGTGTGTGTTTGTGTGTATCTCAGTATGAGTGTCAGTGTGTGTGTTTGTGTGTATCTCAGTATGAGTGTCAGTGTGTGTGTTTGTGTGTGTATTAGTATCAGTGTGTGTGTCTCAGTATAAGTGTCAGTGTGTGTGTTTGTGTGTCTCAGTAGAAGTGTCAGTGTGTGTGTTTGTGTGTATCAGTATGAGTGTCAGTGTGTGTGTTTGTGTGTGTATTAGTATCAGTGTGTGTGTCTCAGTATAAGTGTCAGTGTGTGTGTTTGTGTGTCTCAGTAGAAGTGTCTGTATGTGTGTTTTTTGTGTCTCAGTATGAGTGTCAGTGTATGTATTTGTGTTTGTGCCTCTGCCTCAGTATAAGTGTCAGTTTGTGTGTGTCTCAGTATGAGTGTCAGTGTGTGTGTATCTCAGTATGAGTGTCAGAGTGTGTCTCAGTATCAGTGTGTGTGTGCCTCTGCCTCAGTGTGAGTGTCAGTGTGTGTGCCTCTGCCTCAGTGTGAGTGTGTGTCTCAGTATTAGTGTGTGTGTGTGCCTCTGTCTCAGTATGAGTGTCAGTGTGTGTGTGTCTCAGTATCAGTGTGTGTGCCTCTGCCTCAGTATGCGTGTCAGTGTTTGTGTGTCTCAGTATCAGTGTTTGTGTGTCTCAGTATCAGTGTGTGTGTGTCTCAGTATGAGTGTCAGTGTGTGTGTCTCAGTATCAGTGTGTGTGTGTCTCAGTATGAGTGTCAGTGTGTGTGCCTCTGCCTCAGTATGCGTGTCAGTGTTTGTGTGTCTCAGTATCAGTGTTTGTGTGTCTCAGTATCAGTGTGTGTGTGTCTCAGTATGAGTGTCAGTGTGTGTGTGTCTCAGTATGAGTGTGTGTGTCTGCCTCAGTATTTGTGTCAGTGTGTGTGTGTGTGTGTGTGTGTGTGCATCTGCCTCAGTATGAGTGTCAGTGTGTGTGTGCATCTGCCTCAGTATGAGTGTCAGTGTGTGTGTCTCAGTATGAGTGTGTGTGCGCCTCTGCCTCAGTATGTGTGCCTCTGCCTCAGTATGAGTGTGTGCCTCTGCCTCAGTATGAGTGTGTGTGTGTGTGCCTCTGCTTCAGTATGTGTTTGTGTGCCTCAGTATGAGTGTGTGCCTCTGCCTCAGTGTGTGTGTGTGTGTGTGTGTGTGTGTGTGTGTGTGTGTGTGTGTGTGTGTGTGTGTGTGTGTGTGCCTTTGCCTCAGTATGAGTGTCATTGTGAGTGTATGTGTGCGTCTGCCTCAATGTGTTTTTCTCTATCGTCCTAAGTGGATGCTGGGGTTCCTGAAAGGACCATGGGGAATAGCGGCTCCGCAGGAGACAGGGCACAAAAAAGTAAAGCTTTACTAGGTCAGGTGGTGTGCACTGGCTCCTCCCCCCATGACCCTCCTCCAGACTCCAGTTAGATTTTGTGCCCGAACGAGAAGGGTGCAATCTAGGTGGCTCTCCTAAAGAGCTGCTTAGAGAAAGTTTAGTTTAGGTTTTTTTCTTTACAGTGAGTCCTGCTGGCAACAGGATCACTGCAACGTGGGACTTAGGGGGAAAGTAGTAAACTCACCTGCATGCAGAGTGGATTTGCTGCTTGGCTACTGGACACCATTAGCTCCAGAGGGATCGAACACAGGCCCAGCCGTGGAGTCCGGTCCCGGAGCCGCGCCGCCGACCCCCTTGCAGATGCTGAAGCGTGAAGAGGTCCGGAAACCGGCGGCTGAAGACTCCTCAGTCTTCATAAGGTAGCGCACAGCACTGCAGCTGTGCGCCATTTTCCTCTCAGCACACTTCACTGGGCAGTCACTGAGGGTGCAGAGCGCTGGGGGGGGGCGCTCTGAGAGGCAAATATAAACCTTATACAAGGCTAAAAATACCTCACATATAGCCCATAGGGGCTATATGGAGATATTTAACCCCTGCCTGACTGGAAAAATAGCGGGAGAAGAACCCGCCGAAAAAGGGGCGGGGCCTATCTCCTCAGCACACGGCGCCATTTTCTGTCACAGCTCCGCTGGTCAGAACGGCTCCCAGGTCTCTCCCCTGCACTGCACTACAGAAACAGGGTAAAACAGAGAGGGGGGGCACATTAATGGCTATATATATATATATTAAAGCAGCTATAAGGGAGCACTTAATATAAGGATATCCCTTGTATATATAGCGCTTTGTGGTGTGTGCTGGCAGACTCTCCCTCTGTCTCCCCAAAAGGGCTAGTGGGTCCTGTCTTCATTAGAGCATTCCCTGTGAGTTTGCGGTGTGTGTCGGTACGTGGTGTCGACATGTATGAGGACGATATTGGTGTGGAGGCGGAGCAATTGCCAAATATGCAGATGTCACCCCCCAGGGGGTCGACACCAGAATGGATGCCTTTATTTGTGGAATTACGTGATGGTTTATCTTCCCTTAAACAGTCAGTTGAGGACATGAGGCGGCCGGACAATCAATTAATGCCTGTCCAGGCGCCTCAAACACCGTCAGGGGCTGTAAAACGCCCTTTGCCTCAGTCGGTCGACACAGACCCAGACACGGGCACTGATTCCAGTGACGACGGTAGAAATTCAAACGTATTTTCCAGTAGGGCCACACGTTATATGATTTTGGCAATGAAGGAGACGTTACATTTAGCTGATACTACAGATACCGTAAAACAGGGTATTATGTATGGTGTGAAAAAACTACAAACAGTTTTTCCTGAATCAGAAGAATTAAATGACGTGTGTGATGAAGCGTGGGTTGCTCCTGATAAAAAGTTGATAATTTCAAAAAAGTTATTGGCATTATACCCTTTCCCGCCAGAGGTTAGGGCGCGCTGGGAAACACCCCCTAAGGTGGACAAGGCGCTCACACGCTTATCCAAACAAGTGGCGTTACCCTCTCCTGAGACGGCCGCACTTAAGGATCCATCAGATAGAAAGATGGAAGTTATTCAAAAGAATATATACACACATGCAGGTGTTATACTACGACCAGCTATAGCAACTGCCTGGATGTGCAGTGCTGGAGTAGTTTGGTCAGAATCCCTGATTGAAAATATTGATACCCTAGATAGGGACAATGTTTTACTGTCGTTAGAACAAATAAAGGATGCATTTATCTATATGCGTGATGCACAGAGGGATATTTGCACACTGGCATCTCGGGTGAGTGCTATGTCCATTTCAGCCAGAAGAGCCTTATGGACACGACAGTGGACAGGCGATGCGGATTCAAAACGTCACATGGAGGTTTTGCCGTATAAAGGGGAGGAGTTATTTGGAGTTGGTCTATCAGACTTGGTGGCCACGGCTACTGCCGGGAAATCCACTTTTTTACCTCAAGTCACTCCCCAACAGAGAAAGGCACCGACCTTTCAACCACAGCCTTTTCGCTCCTACAAAAATAAGAGAGCAAAGGGCTTGTCGTACCTGCCACGAGGCAGAGGAAGAGGGAAGAGACACCAACAGGCAGCTCCTTCCCAGGAACAGAAGCCCTCCCCGGCTCCTGCAAAAACCTCAGCATGACGCTGGGGCCTCTCAAGCGGACTCGGGGACAGTGGGGGGCCGTCTCAAAAATTACAGCGCGCAGTGGGCTCACTCGCAGGTAGACCCCTGGATCCTGCAGATAATATCTCAGGGGTACAGGTTGGAATTAGAGACGGATCCTCCTCATCGTTTCCTGAAGTCTGCCTTACCAACCGTCTCTTCCGAAAGGGAGAGGGTGTTGGAAGCCATTCACAAGCTGTACGCTCAGCAGGTGATAGTCAAAGTACCCCTATTACAACAAGGAAAGGGGTATTATTCCACTCTATTTGTGGTACCGAAGCCGGATGGCTCGGTAAGGCCTATTCTAAATCTGAAGTCCTTGAACCTCTACATAAAAAAGTTCAAGTTCAAGATGGAGTCACTCAGAGCAGTGATAGCGAACCTGGAAGAAGGGGACTTTATGGTATCCTTGGACATCAAGGATGCGTATCTACACGTTCCGATTTACCCCGCACACCAGGGGTACCTCAGGTTCATTGTTCAAAACTGTCACTATCAGTTTCAGACGCTGCCGTTCGGATTGTCCACGGCGCCTCGGGTCTTTACCAAGGTAATGGCCGAGATGATGATTCTTCTTCGAAGAAAAGGCGTATTAGTTATCCCATACTTGGACGATCTCCTAATAAGGGCAAGGTCCAGAGAACAGCTGGAGACAGCTTTAGCACTATCTCAAGAGGTGCTAAGACAACACGGGTGGATTCTGAATATTCCAAAATCCCATTTAATCCCGACAACTCGTCTGCTGTTCCTAGGAATGATTCTGGACACGGTTCAGAAAAAGGTTTTCCTTCCAGAGGAAAAAGCCAAGGAGTTATCCGATCTGGTCAGGAACCTCCTAAAACCAGGAAAAGTGTCAGTACATCAATGCACAAGAGTCCTGGGAAAAATGGTGGCTTCTTACGAAGCAATTCCATTCGGCAGATTCCATGCAAGAATATTCCAAAGGGATCTGTTGGACAAATGGTCAGGGTCGCATCTGCAGATGCACCTGCGAATAACCCTGTCACCAAAGACAAGGGTGTCACTTCTGTGGTGGTTGCAGAAGGCTCACCTATTAGAAGGCCGCAGATTCGGCATTCAGGATTGGATCCTGGTGACCACGGACGCCAGCCTGAGAGGCTGGGGAGCAGTCACACAAGGAAGAAACTTCCAGGGAGTATGGACGAGTCTGGAAAAGTCTCTTCACATAAATTCTGGAACTAAGAGCAATCTACAATGCTCTAAGCCAGGCGGAACTTCTCCTGCAAGGAAAGCCGGTGTTGATTCAGTCGGACAACATCACGGCGGTCGCCCATGTAAACAGGCAGGGCGGCACAAGAAGCAGGAGTGCAATGGCAGAAGCTGCCAAGTTTCTTGCTGGGCGGAGAATCACGTGATAGCACTGTCAGCAGTGTTCATCCCGGGCGTGGACAACTGGGAAGCAGACTTCCTCAGCAGACACGATCTTCATCCGGGAGAGTGGGGTCTACATCCAGAAGTCTTCAACATGTTAATAGACCGTTGGGAAAGACCAATTGTAGACATGATGGCGTCTCGCCTCAACAAGAAACTGGACAAATATTGCGCCAGGTCAAGAGATCCACAGGCAATAGCTGTGGACGCACTGGTAACTCCTTGGGTGTACCAGTCAGTGTATGTGTTTCCTCCTCTGCCGCTCATACCAAAGGTATTGAAGATCATACGGCAAAGAAGAGTAAGAACAATACTAGTGGTTCCGGATTGGCCGAGAAGGACTTGGTATCCGGAACTTCAAGAGATGCTCACGGACGAACCGTGGCCTCTACCTCTGAGAAGGGACCTGCTACAGCAGGGTCCCTGTCTTTTTCAAGACTTACCGCGGCTGCGTTTGACGGCATGGCGGTTGAACGCCAGATCCTAAAAGGGAAAGGCATTCCAGAAGAAGTCATTCCTACCTTGATTAAGGCACGGAAGGAAGTCACCGTGAAACATTATCACCGCATTTGGCGAAAATATGTAGCGTGGTGCGAGGATCGGAGGGTTCCGACGGAGGAATTCCAACTGGGTCGTTTCCTACATTTCCTGCAATCAGGATTATCTATGGGTCTCAAATTGGGATCCATTAAGGTTCAAATTTCGGCCCTGTCAATATTCTTCCAAAAAGAATTGGCCTCTGTCCCTGAGGTCCAGACTTTTGTCAAGGGAGTACTGCATATACAGCCTCCTGTGGTGCCTCCGGTGGCACCGTGGGATCTAAATGTAGTTTTAGATTTCCTCAAATCCCATTGGTTTGAACCATTGAAAAAGGTGGATTTGAAATATCTCACATTGAAAGTGACTATGTTACTAGCCCTGGCCTCTGCCAGGAGAGTATCTGAATTGGCGGCTTTATCTTATAAAAGTCCTTATCTAATCTTCCATTCGGATAGGGCAGAACTGCGGACTCGTCCGCATTTTCTCCCTAAAGTGGTATCAGCATTTCATCTGAACCAACCTATTGTGGTGCCTGCGGCCACTAGCGACTTGGAGGACTCCAAGTTGTTGGACGTTGTCAGAGCCTTAAAAATATACATTGCAAGGACGGCTGGAGTCAGAAAATCTGACTCGCTGTTTATATTGTATGCACCCAACAAGTTGGGCGCACCTGCTTCTAAGCAGTCGATTGCTCGTTGGATTTGTAACACAATTCAACTTGCACATTCTGTGGCAGGCCTGCCACAGCCTAAAACTGTAAAAGCCCACTACACAAGGAAGGTGGGCTCATCTTGGGCGGCTGCCCGAGGGGTCTCGGCATTACAACTCTGCCGAGCAGCTACGTGGTCGGGGGAGAACACGTTTGTAAAATTTTACAAATTTGATACCCTGGCAAAGGAGGACCTGGAGTTCTCTCATTCGGTGCTGCAGAGTCATCCGCACTCTCCCGCCCGTTTGGGAGCTTTGGTATAATCCCCATGGTCCTTTCAGGAACCCCAGCATCCACTTAGGACGATAGAGAAAATAAGAATTTACTTACCGATAATTCTATTTCTCGGAGTCCGTAGTGGATGCTGGGCGCCCATCCCAAGTGCGGATTATCTGCAATACTTGTACATAGTTATTGTTAACTAATTCGGGTTATTGTTAAGGAGCCATCTTTAAGAGGCCCTTTCTGGTGTCATACTGTTAACTGGGTTTAGATCACAAGTTGTACGGTGTGATTGGTGTGGCTGGTATGAGTCTTACCCGGGATTCAAAATGCCTCCCTTATTGTGTATGCTCGTCCGGGCACAGTACCTAACTGGAGTCTGGAGGAGGGTCATGGGGGGAGGAGCCAGTGCACACCACCTGACCTAGTAAAGCTTTACTTTTTTGTGCCCTGTCTCCTGCGGAGCCGCTATTCCCCATGGTCCTTTCAGGAACCCCAGCATCCACTACGGACTCCGAGAAATAGAATTATCGGTAAGTAAATTCTTATTTTTTTACCCTGTGGAGGCCAAAGTGTTTGTTTTTTTTCCTGAAAGGGGCAAATGTTTTTGTTATAATTTATTCCTGTGGTGGCCAATGTCTTCTTTTTTTTTGGGGGGGGGGGTTTGGAATGGAGATTGAAGTTTTGCCTAGGGTGCCAAGAAACTTTGCACCGGCCCTGCCAGCAGGCTCCCTGAAAATAAAAAACCTAACAAATATACTTTCTGACAGGAAACTCAGGAGAGCTCCCTGTAATGCACCCAGTCTCCTCTGGGCACAGTAGTAAACTGAGGTCTGGAGGGGGGGCATAGAGGGTGGAGCCAGTGCACACCCATACCTAAAGTCTTTCTTAAAGTGCCCATGTCTCCTGCGGAGCCCGTCTATCCCCATGGTCCTTACGGAGTCCCCAGCATCCTCTAGGACGTAAGAGAAAAAGCATCTGCAGTGTGCAAAGGCTTGGGTCATGGGTCTTCAATCTGCGGCCCTCCAGCTGCTGTGGAACTACACATCCCATCATGCCCTGCCTCAGTTTTAGCATACCTCAATAGCAAAACTTTGGCAGGGCATGCTGGGATGTGAAGTTTCACAGCAGCTGGAGGGCCACGGGTTGAACACCCATGGCTTGCATCCTTGCCTAGTGGGGTACAATAATAACGAAATTCCAGATTCTATCGCCACATGCAAATCATTGTTTTCACATCAGAGTTTTACGCAAACTGTCGGAAAATCTTAAACTTCAAGAAAAATCGGGGAAAACAAAACCACACAAGGCAATGGGCTACTGTGGTACACAGTCAGCCCCCATATGTAACGTTCCTATACACAGGGGGCAGTCAATGACAAAACAGCATCAACGCAATCAAAGAAAAAATGTAACTTGAAGGGAAACAAAATCTAATCAATCCTATTCTGAGAAAATAAGTCCAGCCGCTATATGGTTTGTGCAGTATTTTGGAACTCAGACAAACTGAATCTACCCACCGGTATGAACTTGGAATTGAACTCGTAACCCCAGTGCTGTGAAGCAGCAGTGCTACCCACTGTGCCGCCGCACCGCATCAGCCACCTTCGCACACGATTTGTATTTGTTAGAAAGTAACATACGAAGCATGCTCTTGAAGCTAGCCTTGAAAGAATACAGCAGCATTTAAAAGCAACTCACCAATAAATTGAGAGCTAATCCTACAATAGCAACATCATACAATGAGGGATCTGGAAGAAAGGTGTGGGTTTCGGGCCCATGAGAGCAGTGCATCTTGTGAATGTGATAATGGTTCCTAAAGTTATACCACAGCCTTGAGCCATTGTAAAACAGACAGAGACATAAAACATTGGCTCTATTCCAGGATTACCTATGTCTAGAGACTATACAAATATTAGTGACACTGTTTTACCAGAAGCTCGTCTATTCAGCGTGAGAACTAGAACGGAGAAGTACTCACACACTAGTTGCTAGGGAACAGCAATATACTCTGATAACGAGTACATAAGAGATCTGCCACAGAATTAGGTTTTTTTGGAGGGGCGTGATGGTGGAGGGGTGAAGGGGGGGGGGTTCTACCTGAAATTAAGCTATGCATTGTCCAGCTGTGACCTGATTAATGGCAATAACCCAAACTGACTTGTTGAATATCTACATCTCTGAAACCCCCCCCAAATACTTATTTTAAAATGTAGTCATGGGCGACACTCCCCCATTTTCTGCAACAGGCTGCTCCTAAGCTCCCTGCTCATAAACGGCCGCAGCCTGTCATTCATGGGGCACATGTGCAGAGTCGGTCCTGCGCACGCATCCCACCATCGGAGATGCGCGCAAACCATCGGATTTGCGTAGGCCCATATTTCAGGGAAGATTTCAATCATTCAAGTCAGTCCTTGTCCCCGGAAGAGCTTACAATCAATAGTCGCTATAGCACGGACACTCATACTGTACACATTCGGGTTAGCTTTTTGTAAGAAGCCAATTAGCCTTTCATTGTGGGAGAACATGCAAACTCCATACAGATGGTGCCATTGTCAAGGGACGGGTCCATGGCCTCTGAGGCAGCGATGCTGACCACTCAACACCCCCGCAGATTGTTTCCCTTATCGCCCCAGATATCTCCATCCTGAGATGGCAACAGTGATGATTGTGGTAAATGCATGTTTAAAAAAAATACTACCTTACATTTGTTTTTGCAGACTAAAAGAAATAATAATAATAATAATAATAATAATAACAATAATAATAATAATAATAAAAAAATAAGAATTTACTTACCGATAATTCTATTTCTCATAGTCCGTAGTGGATGCTGGGGACTCCGAAAGGACCATGGGGAATAGCGGCTCCGCAGGAGACTGGGCACAAAGTAAAAGCTTTAGGACTAGCTGGTGTGCACTGGCTCCTCCCCCTATGACCCTCCTCCAAGCCTCAGTTAGGATACTGTGCCCGGACGAGCGTACACAATAAGGAAGGATTTTGAATCCCGGGTAAGACTCATTACCAGCCACACCAATCACACCGTACAACTTGTGATCTGAACCCAGTTAACAGCATGATAACAGAAGGAGCCTCTGAAAAGATGGCTCACAACAACAATAACCCGATTTTTGTAACAATAACTATGTACAAGTAATGCAGACAATCCGCACTTGGGATGGGCGCCCAGCATCCACTACGGACTATGAGAAATAGAATTATCGGTAAGTAAATTCTTATTTTCTCTAACGTCCTAGTGGATGCTGGGGACTCCGAAAGGACCATGGGGATTATACCAAAGCTCCCAAACGGGCGGGAGAGTGCGGATGACTCTGCAGCACCGAATGAGAGAACTCCAGGTCCTCCTCAGCCAGGGTATCAAATTTGTAGAATTTAGCAAACGTGTTTGCCCCTGACCAAGTAGCTGCTCGGCAAAGTTGTAAAGCCGAGACCCCTCGGGCAGCCGCCCAAGATGAGCCCACTTTCCGTGTGGAATGGGCTTTTACAGATTTTGGCTGTGGCAGGCCTGCCACAGAATGTGCAAGCTGAATTGTACTACAAATCCAACGAGCAATCGTCTGCTTAGAAGCAGGAGCACCCAGCTTGTTGGGTGCATACAGGATAAACAGCGAGTCAGATTTTCTGACTCCAGCCGTCCTGGAAACATATATTTTCAGGGCCCTGACTACGTCCAGCAACTTGGAATCCTCCAAGTCCCTAGTAGCCGCAGGCACCACAATAGGTTGGTTTAAGTGAAATGCCGAAAACACCTTAGGGAGAAATTGAGGACGAGTCCTCAATTCCGCCCTGTCCGAATGGAAAATCAGATAAGGGCTTTTACAGGATAAAGCCGCCAATTCTGACACGCGCCTGGCCCAGGCCAGGGCCAACAGCATGACCACTTTCCATGTGAGATATTTTAACTCCACAGATTTAAGTGGTTCAAACCAATGTGACTTTTGGAATCCAAAAAAAAAAACTACATTGAGATCCCAAGTGCCACTGGAGGCACAAAAGGAGGCTGTATATGCAGTACCCCTTTTACAAACGTCTGAACTTCAGGGACTGAAGCTAGTTCTTTTTGGAAGAAAATTGACAGGGCCGAAATTTGAACCTTAATGGACCCCAATTTCAGGCCCATAGACACTCCTGTTTGTAGGAAATGTAGGAATCGACCCAGTCGAATTTCCACCGTCGGGCCTTACTGGCCTCGCACCACGCAACATATTTTCGCCAATTGCGGTGATAATGTTTTTGCGGTTACATCCTTCCTGGCTTTGATCAGGATAGGGATGACTTCATCCGGAATGCCCTTTTTCCTTCAGGATCCGGCGTTCAACCGCCATGCCGTCAAACGCAGCCGCGGTAAGTCTTGGAACAGACAGGGTCCTTGCTGGAGCAGGTCCCTTCTTAGAGGTAGAGGCCACGGATCCTCCGTGAGCATCTCTTGAAGTTCCGGTTACCAAGTCCTTCTTGGCCAATCCGGAGCCACGAATATAGTGCTTACTCCTCACCATCTTATCAATCTCAGTACCTTGGGTATGAGAGGCAGAGGAGGAAACACATACCCTGACTGGTACACCCACGGTGTTACCAGAGCGTCTACAGCTATTGCCTGAGGGTCCCTGGACCTGGCGCAATACCTGTCGAGTTTTTCCCAACGGTTTATAATCCTGTGGAAGACTTCTGGGTGAAGTCCCCACTCTCCCCGGGTGGAGGTCGTGCTGAGGAAGTCTGCTTCCCAGTTGTCCACTCCCGGAATGAATACTGCTGACAGTGCTATCCCATGATTTTCCGCCCAGCGAAGAATCCTTGCAGCTTCTGTCATTGCCCTTCTGCTTCTTGTGCCACCCTGTCTGTTTACGTGGGTGACTGCCGTGATGTTGTCCGACTGGATCAACACCGGCTGTCCTTGAAGCAAAGGTCTTGCTAAGCTTAGAGCATTGTAAATGTCCCTTAGCTTCAGGATATTTATGTGAAGTGATGTCTCCAGGCTTGACCATAAGTCCTGGATATTCCTTCCCTGTGTGACTGCTCCCCAGCCTCGCAGGCTGGCATCCGTGGTTACCAGGACCCAGTCCTGAATGCCGAATCTGCGGCCCTCTAGAAGATGAGCACTCTGCAACCACCACAGGAGGGACACCCTTGTCCTTGGTGACAGGGTTATCCGCTGATGCATCTGAAGATGCGACCCGGACCATTTGTCCAGCAGGTCCCACTGGAAAGTTCTTGCGTGGAATCTGCCGAATGGGATTGCTTCGTAGGAAGCCCCCATTTTACCCAGAACCCTTGTGCATTGATGCACTGAGACTTGGCTCGGTTTGAGGAGGTTCCTGACTAGCTCGGATAACTCCCTGGCTTTCTCCTCCGGGAGAAACACCTTTTTCTGGACTGTGTCCAGGATCATCCCTAGGAACAGAAGACACGTCGACGGAACCAGCTGCGATTTTGGAATATTGAGAATCCAATCGTGCTGCCGCAACACTATCTGAGATAGTGCTACACCGACCTCCAACTGTTCCCTGGATCTTACCCTTATCAGGGAATCGTCCAAGTAAGGGATAACTAAAATTCCCTTCCTTCGAAGGAACATCATCATTTCGGCCATTACCTTGGTAAAGACCCGGGGTGCCGTGGACCATCCCTACGGCAGCGTCTGAACTGATAGTGACAGTTCTGTACCATAAACCTGAGGTACCCTTGGTGAGAAGGGTAAATTTTGACATGAAGGTAAGCATCCTTGATGTCCCGAGACATCATGTAGTCCCCTTCTTCCAGGTTCGCAATCACTGCTCTGAGTGACTCAATCTTGAATTTGAACCTCTGTATGTAAGTGTTCAAAGATTTTAGATTTTAGAATCGGTCTCACCGAGCCGACTGGCTTCGGTACCACAATAGTGTGGAATAATACCCCGTTCCCTGTTGCAGGAGGGGTACCTTGATTATCACCTGCTGGGAATACAGCTTGTGAATGGCTTCCAAAACTGCCTCCCTGTCAGAGGGAGACGTCGGTAAAGTCGACTTTTGGAAAAGGCGAGGGGGAGACGTCTCGAATTCCAATATGTACCCCTGAGATATTACCTGAAGGATCCAGGGGTCTACTTGCGAGTGAGCCCACTGCGCACTGAAATTCATTGAGAACGGGCCCCCACCGTGCCTGAGCTTGTAAAGCCCTAGCGTCATACTGAGGGCTTGGCAGAGGCTGGAAAGGGTTTCTGTTCCTGGGAACTGGCTGATCTCTGCAGCCTTTTTCCTCTCCCTCTGTCACGAGCAGAAAAGAGGAACCTTTTGTCCGCTTGCCAACAAAGGACTGCGCCTGATAATACGGCGTCTTATTTTGAGAGGCGACCTGGGGTACAAACGTGGATTTCCCGGCTGTTGCCGTGGCCACCAGGTCTAAAAGACCGACCCCAAATGTCCCCTTTCAAAGGCAATACTTCCAAATGGCGTTTGGAATCCGCATCACCTGACCATTTTACTGGTAGAATTGGACAACGCACTTATACTTGATGCCAGTCGGCAATTATTCCGCTGTGCATCATGCATATATAGAAATGCATCTTTTAAATGCTCTATAGGCAATAATATACTATCCTTATCTAGGATATCAATATTTCCAGTCAGGGAATCCGACCATGCCAACCCAGCACTGCACCTCCAGGCTGAGGCGATAGCTGGTCGCAGTATAACACCAGTATGTGTGTAAATACCTTTTTTTGGATACCCTCCTGCTTTCTATCAGCAGGATCCTTAAGGGCGGCCATCTCATGAGAGGGTAGAGCCCTTGTTTTTACAAGCGTGTGAGCGCCTTATCCCCCCTAGGGGGTGTTTCCCAATGCATCCTAACCTCTGGCGGGAAAGGGTATGCAGCCAATACTTTTTAAGAAATTATTAATTGTTATCGGGGGGAAACCCACGCATCATCACACATTTTATTTCTCAGATTCAGGAAAACTACAGGTAGTTTTTCCCTCACCGAACATAATACCCCTTTTTTGGTGGTACTCGTATTATCAGAAATGTATAAAACATTTTCCATTGTCTCAATCATGTAACGTGTGGCCCTACTGGAAATCACGGTTGTCTCTTCACCGTCGACACAGGAGTCAGTATCCGTGTCGGCGTCTGTATCTGCCATCTGCCTGACGGCCTATGAGACGTCTGGACAGGCACAAGCTGAGTAGCCGGCTGTCTCATGTCAACCACTGTTTTGTTTTGTTTTTATATAGAGCTGACACTGTCACGTAATTTTCAACAGTACATCCACTCAGGTGTCGACCCCCTAGGGGGTGACATCACTGTTACAGACACTCTGCTCCGCCTCCACATCATTTTCCTCCTCATACATGTCGACACACACGTACCGACACCCAGCACACACACAGGGAATGCTCTGATAGAGGACAGGACCCACTTAGCCCTTTGGGGAGACAGAGGGAGAGTTTGCCAGCACACACCAGAGCGCTATATATGTATAGGGACAACCTTACAATAAGTGTCTATCCCTTATAGCTGCTTATATCTGTTATTTTGCCAAATAAGTGCCCCCCTCTCTTTTTTACCCTGTTTCTGTAGTTGCAGGATGCAGGGGAGATTCTGGGAGCCTTCCTACCAGCGGAGCTGTGTGGGAAAAATGGCGCTGTGTGCTGAGGAGATAGGCCCCGCCCCCTTCACGGCGGGCTCTTCTCCCGCTTTTTACTGGAAAACTGGCAGGGGTTAAATACATCCATATAGCCCAGGAGCTATATGTGATGTATTTTTCGCCAACTAAGGTAAATTCATTGCTTCCCAGGACGCCCCCCCCAGCGTCCTGCACCCTCAGTGACCGGAGTGTGAAGTGTGCTGAGAGCAATGGCGCACAGCTGCAGTGCTGTGCGCTACCTTATGAAGACAGGAAAGTCTTCTGCCGCCGATTTATGGACCTCTTCTTGCTTCAGCATCTGTAAGGGGGCCGGCGGCGCGGCTCCGGGACCCATCCATGGCTGGGCCTGTGATCGTCCCTCTGGAGCTAATGTCCAGTAGCCTAAGAAACCCAATCCACTCTGCACGCAGGTGAGTTCGTTTCTCTCCCCTAAGTCCCTCGATGCAGTGAGCCTGTTGCCAGCAGGTCTCACTGAAAATAAAAAACCTATTTAAACTTTTACTCTAAGCAGCTCAGGAGAGCCACCTAGATTGCACCCTTCTCGTTCGGGCACAAAATCTAACTGAGGCTTGGAGGAGGGTCATAGGGGGAGGAGCCAGTGCACACCAGCTAGTCCTAAAGCTTTTACTTTGTGCCCAGTCTCCTGCGGAGCCGCTATTCCCCATGGTCCTTTCGGAGTCCCCAGCATCCACTAGGACGTTAGAGAAACAACTATTACATTCCGGGTGAACCGCAAATACATCAGCAAGGGCATAGTAACTGAGGTACAAAATACTCCTGCAAGTCATTATGTGGGTAACTTTTAGCTATTAGTGTAGGGTGGATACAGTAGGGTTTCCTAGAAGCTGCACTTAATGTGGAGAGAATTGGAGAAGCAGAAGACACACACAAACTGCCTTCCTAATCCATTTGCAGTCTATTTATTTTACTCCAACACTGTCCAATTATTTTGCTGCAGCTGCTGCATACGGCCTTTCTCAAAATGGGTCCATGTTAATTGGCTATAAAATGAGTTAAGCTTTGTAAGGAGATTTTGGGGAATCAGTAGGAGGGAAGCACAGAAAGTTTCCATGGTGTTCTGCAGTGTAATTAATGTATGATGCTTTGTTTCCGTAACTACCAGGAACAGCAAAGAGGAACATTCATTCATATCCCGTATAGTGCAACGTTTTACATTCACTTCTGTAACCAAACTGGGTGACCAATTAGCTGTGTCAGCTGAAGTGGGAACATTTCTACATACTGTATATTATCATGTGTGGCCCATGTCTATATACTGTATAATATCATGCGTGGCCCATGTCTTCATACTGTATATTATCATGTGTGGCCCATGTCTTCATACTGTATATTATCATGTGTGGCCCATGTCTACATACTGTATAATATCATGCGTGGCCCATGTCTTCATACTGTATATTATCATGTGTGGCCCATGTCTACATACTGTATAATATCATGTGTGGCCCATGTCTACATACTGTACAATATCATGCGTGGCCCATGTCTACTGTATAATATCATGCGTGGCCCATGTCTATATACTGTATAATATCATGCGTGGCCCATGTCTTCATACTGTATATTATCATGTGTGGCCCATGTCTATATACTGTATAATATCATGCGTGGCCCATGTCTTCATACTGTATATTATCATGTGTGGCCCATGTCTACATACTGTATAATATCATGCGTGGCCCATGTCTACTGTATAATATCATGCGTGGCCCATGTCTATATACTGTATAATATCATGCGTGGCCCATGTCTTCATACTGTATATTATCATGTGTGGCCCATGTCTATATACTGTATAATATCATGCGTGGCCCATGTCTTCATACTGTATATTATCATGTGTGGCCCATGTCTACATACTGTATAATATCATGCGTGGCCCATGTCTACTGTATAATATCATGCGTGGCCCATGTCTATATACTGTATAATATCATGCGTGGCCCATGTCTTCATACTGTATATTATCATGTGTGGCCCATGTCTATATACTGTATAATATCATGCGTGGGCCATGTCTTCATACTGTATATTATCATGTGTGGCCCATGTCTACATACTGTATAATATCATGCTTGGCCCATGTCTACTGTATAATATCATGCGTGGCCCATGTCTACATACTGTATAATATCATGCGTGGCCCATGTCTACATACTGTATAATATCATGCGTGACCCATGTCTACATACTGTATAATATCATGCGTGGCCCATGTCTACATACTGTATATTATCATGCGTGACCCATGTCTACATACTGTATAATATCATGCGTGGCCCATGTCTTCATACTGTATATTATCATGTGTGGCCCATGTCTACATACTGTATAATATCATGCGTGGCCCATGTCTACTGTATAATATCATGCGTGGCCCATGTCTACATACTGTATAATATCATGCGTGGCCCATGTCTACATACTGTATAATATCATGCGTGGCCCATGTCTACATACTGTATAATATCATGCGTGGCCCATGTCTACATACTGTATAATATCATGCGTGACCCATGTCTACATACTGTATAATATCATGCGTGGCCCATGTCTACATACCGTACCTCCCAGCTGCCCCGATTTTCACAGGACAGTCCTGTTTTTTTGGGACTGTCCCGCTGTCCCACAGGCCGCAGTGTCCCGCGGTGAGGGAGGGGGCAGTTGGGTGGCGCAATTACAGCATTACCGTAAAGCCATGCCCCATTTACTGAGGCCACGACCCTTCTCCGAGCGGGCGTGGCCATGTCTACATTCTCTAACCCCACTTACAGTTAGAGATCATTAATAGTAATGTGTAGAACCAACATAATTATGTATATCTCCTAACTTAGGGGCCTATTTATTAAAGACTATTTGCAGGAGATGCCCGGAGAGGAAAACCAGGTGGGCGGCAGGAAGGGGTGGAGCTTGGCTGACAGCTTTTTAGGCTCCGGCCCTTCGCAGAGACTATGCTGCGACTGGACTATATTTGCACAGGGGCGGGGGTTAATGACAAGATTAGCATTTAATTGCGTCATTAGGCCCTGCCCTCTCAGCAGTGATCATATTTGTGTCTACATTCTGCCTGCTTCATTGGGAAGTGGGCAGAATGCAGGAGGGGTGACCCCTCTTCCGGGGGTGCGGGAGACTACCGGAAAAATCAAGTGTCTCCTGCAGGATCCGGGAGAGGTGGTAACCCTGATCTTCAGGATGTAAGAAGGAGGGATTACTCTGATTTCCTTCCATTTCCGACAGCATAAGTATCTAGGGGGGCTGCTTAGCTGTCAGATTTACAGATGTGTCCTCGTGCATCTAGCCTCAATACGCCACGCAGCGTGGGATTCCTGGCCCTAGCGCTGCACGTCTTTTTAACTGAAAATGCATCTTAGTGACAACCCCATGTGACTAGGACGCGTCAGGAGACCATGCTGAATTATTTCAGATGCAACCCTTGTGTATCTGTGCCGTGCCTTAAGAAGCTCATCACAGCATAGTAACCGCGTCAGAGTCTGCATGCCGCTGCATCACATGACTGGAGGGACAGTAGTAAGAGGACAGGGCTGCGTGCATGCCCAACTAGGGAGACACAAATTACAGGCAGCAGCAACTATGGCTGTGGGTGTAGACTGAGCTCATAAATCACAGAACCGGTGTGGGTCCCCCTTAACACACGGGCCCGTGTGCAGCACTGCTTACCATATAATTCTCCTATAGTTATTTTCAAATAGAAATCCATATTTTGCAAATGAGCAGCCAGCAAACAATCTGTTTAATTAAACCATTGATTTCCATTGCCTTGTAAATATAAAGGACAGTTCCTACTGAAATTCAATTACATGGTACAATGGCCAATAACGTAATAATAAATAAAGCGAATGATCAAGCAACTGGGCAGACCATGCTGCACTGCAGGTGGGGCAGATGTAACATGTGCAGAGAGAGTTAGATTTGGGTGGGGTGTGTTCAACCTGAAATTCAAATTGCAGTGTAAAAATAAAGCAGCCAGTATATACCCTGCACAGAAATAAAATATCCACCTGAATCTAAATCTCTCTGCACATGTTACATCTGCCCTACCTGCAGTGCAACATGGTTTGTCCCAGTTGCTTGATAATTTGCTTTGCTTACAAACATGAATCAGGCCCTAAGGGGGACATTTACTAAGCAGTGATAAGAGTGGAGAAGTGAGCCAGTGGAGAAATTTCCCCATCAACCAATCAGCAGCTCTGTATCATTTTATAGTATGCAAATTATAGATGTTACTTCAGCGCTGATTGGTTGCCATGGGCAACTTCTCCACTGGCTCACTTCTCCGCCCTTATCACTGCTTAGTAAAGGTACCCCTTAGTCTGCTAGGTGTCTAAATATGGGGCTGAGCAAATCTACATTTATACACAATTGATTCCGATAGAATTCTATATATTTTTTTTACATCACAGAATGTATAACATAGGACTTTTCCCATAGTGAATGACGTTTGCCACCGCTCAGTGACTGTCAGGGAGACTCCCTGAAATAGTGCCAATCTCCCTAGCTCCCTGAGTAGTCTAGAAATCTCCCTGATTGCACCTTACCCCATTATGTAGCTGTTATAACCTTGGAGGGGAAAGGGGAGTCAGAGATATATACATTCAGATGGGATCATCAGTGCTATTTCCCTGCACTGGTAAAAAGGCACTATGGGGGCAATTCAGACCTGATCGCTAGGGTGCATTTTTTGCAGCCCTGCGATCAGATAGTCGCCGCCTACAAGGGGAGAGGTAGAGCCTGTGCAAGTGTGCGTTTGCATCTTTAGCAGAGCTGCACAAACATCAGTTTGTGCAGTCTCTGCGCAGCCCAGGACTTACTCAGCCGCTGCGATGTATACCTGGTGATTGGGGCCGGAGCTGACGTCAGACACCCTCCCTCCAAACGCCTGAGCCCACCTGCGTTTTTCCGGACACTCCTGCAAAACGGTCACGTGACACCCACTTCCTGTCAATCACCGTGCGATCGATTTTTCGCACCATCCCTTCGCTAGGCGCCGATGCCCGGTGCTGTTGTGCGATGCGCCGGCGCATTGCGGTGCATACGGATGAGCAGTTCAGAAAACGCACAGCAGCGATCAGGTCTGAATTACCCCCAACGATCCCTACGGCTACACACATTTTTAAATAAGGTTTCTTGTGGCCACTTATATGAAAGAAACCACATGTAAAACACAATGGGGGTCATTCTGACCCGTTCGCTCGCTGCGTTTCAATGCAGCCAAGCGAATGGGTTCCTGCTGCGCATGCGCCGGCGCCGTAATTCGCCTGCGCATGCCGGACGGCTGAAGGCCGTAGCAAGACAGCGATCACCTCTGCCTGATTGACAGGCAGAGGTGATCGATGGGCGGGAGGGGGCGAAACAGCTGCGTTTGGCTGCCGTTTTGTAGGCGCGGTCCGGCCAACGCAGGCGTGGCCGGACCGAACGGGGGGTGGGCCGCAGCAGCTGCGTGACGTCATACGCAGCCGCTGCGGGCCAGGAAGCGAGGAGTAGCTCCCGGCCAGCTCGCTAAAGCTGCGCTGGTCGGGAGCTACTCCTGAAGTGCAAAGGCATCACTGCTGTGCGATGCCTTTGCACTTCTGCGGGGGAAGGGGGGGGCGCACTGACACGCCTCTCAGATGTAGCAGTCCACGTCCACATTTATAGGTATCACGGTCGCAATCTCCCTGAAAAGCTTTTTCAAAAGCAGGCAAGTACCACTGGAAACTCTTAATACTCTAACGAGGAATGTAAACCGGGTTATTAAGCAACCGCTACTAACCGACTCAGCACATTCCTCCTTGTCTACTGTAGGGAAAAAAAGAGAGAAGGAAACAGACTATTGTGGGAATATTCAATCAGTGGTTTAACACATCGCAAGCCAACCCGCATGTTGGTCGCATTCACTATTAATTCATTTGTTATCTTTCATTATTAGCCGCGTTATAGAAAAATGACAAATGACATGAAAAACACAGAAACTAAGATGCTCTGCTTCCAAGAATAGCAGCAAGAGATAAATAAGAATAAGGAATGGAAAATGATTCCCACCGCACTTACCCGTGGCACTGATAGATAGGTGTTCGGGAAATACACTAAAGCATCATTTAATCATAAGTAGCGATATAAAAGTTAAAAGAAGAAACTGGAGCAGGACATATTTTTCCTTTCATTACCATATTAAAATAATATCTTGTCTAGTTGAAGTTTTTGAAAACGTATATATATATATAAATGACGGTCAGAAGAAGGTTGTATTCACCACAGAGATCTCCGTGGAAGTGACCGACATTCCGTTTTCCCAGTGATTTCTGCTGCTACAGCCGTACCGATGCTAGACGCCGGAGAGGTGGGTGTAATTATATGGGAGCATCCATTATAGATAAGCGAAAGCGTGTGGGGTTTGTATGTTCTCCCTGTGTTTGCATGGATGGGAATTTAGTGTGTAGCCTCCACTGTGTTAGGGACTGACATGGATGATTAAACATTAACAGCTGTGTAATATGTTGGTGTTATGTAAATAAACATTATTAATTATATAATAATAATATTATAATAATAATAATAAAGGATAATCAAGCAGTTGTCCAGGAGGAATCTGGTGAAGATCCCAGCAGTCGGGATTCCAGAACTCGAATACCGACACTGAGATTTCCGACACTACTCAGAATAGGATCACCTGCCCTGCGACAGAATCCCGACCGCCGGGTTCCTGAACAAGCAAGTACCGGGACACTGGAGAGGTAAGCCGCGGGGGTGGGCTGAGGTGGTAGGTTAGGTCTAGGCTGTGGTCCGTGGGTGTTAGGATTAGGCTGAGGTCCGGGGGGTTAGGTTTAGGCTGCGGTGAGGGGGGTTAGGGTTAGGTTGCGGGGGTGGGGGAGGTTTAGGCTGTGGGAAGGAGGGATTAGGTTCAGGCGTAACCAAGGAAGGTTAGACTGCGGGGAGGGCGAGGTTAGGTTCAGGCTGCGAGGAGGGAGTGTTATGGTAACATTTGAGGAAGGTAAGTATACTTACCTTCCCCTGTCGGGATTCTGATCGTTGGGATGCCGCGGTATTCTGGCTGCCGGCATCCTGACCGCTGGCATTCTCTACCCAACCATGGCAGGGCAGTACCAGACCTGGGTCGGCATGGGAATTGTTTTCTGTCCATTTAATTTACTTTTGCCATTTAAATGAGTTGATGACATTTGGAAATCCCTCTGTCCTCCTGGCATCTGTCATTGCGTGGTTACCTGCATTCAACTCCTATTATTGCTGTGACGCCAGTTGCCGCATAGTGGGTACAGTAGCTTGAATACACACACACACAGCGTTTATGTTGTCACAATACACTGGTGATAGCAATACCAATATAGTATACAAACAAGAAAAATGTGGTTTTAGCTACTGGTGAGAAAGCCGTTTCTCCCTCTCTTTATTATAATCTTAAATTAGCCTTTTTTTTATCATGGTTCAGCAGACGGCAATACGTGCTCCAGGATTCAGAGCAGATTCAGAGCACGAGAGAGCCTGGTGGATATGATATGCTAATGTATATGTATGTTATTATTTTCTGCTAAATGGAATTCATCTTGTGCCGCCGCATGATTCCCGCGCTGGGATTATAACTAATTAAATGACTGTGTTGTCTGGAGCGGAGGTAGCCTGAGCCGGTCCACATGACTGACTGGTGCCAGGGATTCCACAGAGCGGTACGGATGTGGGTGGACAGTATGAGATGTATGCAGGTGATGGGGGGCACAAGTGCAGAAAGAACACAGAAACAAATCTCTGGGAATTCTGTCCAGGGAAGAGACCTATCAAATCTTCAAGATAGATCAAGTGGAGAAGTTGCCTATAGCAACTACTCAGCTTCCAGCTATCATTTATCTAGCAAGGTCTACAAAACGACAGAAGCTCATTGGTTACTATGGACAATTACTGTACTCCACTGTATCTGGCTTGATATGCTGTATGTTTGCCCCGGGTGCAGCCTCCTCCGTTCGGGCCCCCTCCTCTCTGCCGGCAGCGCTGAGAGTCTGAGCACTAGAGCGCTCAGACTCTACTGCGCATGCGCAGATCTTCGGGAAAATGGTGCGGTGGCCATTTTCCCTGAGATTTCTCTACTGCGCATGCGCAGAACTCTGTGAAAATGGCCGCTGGGCCATTTTCACAGAGTTTTAATACTGCCGTGGACGTCGCCGCGGGACTCCGGAGGGGTGAGTATTCAGAAAATGGGTGCAGCGTGTGCGGTGGGGGCCCCCTCTGGACTCAGGGGCCCGTGTGCACCGCACACACTGCACCCATTATAGAAACGCCAGTGGTTAGCCCATATACTGATTGTACAGATGTGTCCTCATATATCTAGCCTCAACACTCCACGTAGCAGGAGATGCCTGGCGCGAGTGAGCCACCAGGTCTCGTATTGTCTAGGACGCACCAGGAGACTGTGCTGATTTATTTGATATGTGACATTTGTATATCTGTGTACGACTGAGGGGTCTATTTACTAAGCCTTGGAGAGAGATAAAGTGGAGAGAGATACATGTATTAACCTGGAGAAGATATAAAGAAGTGATAAAGCAGTGATAAGCACAAGGTGATAACGCACCAGACAATCATTATGGATTTGAAAAATGACAGTTAGGAGCTGACTGGCTGGTGCGTTATCACCTTCCACTTATCACTGGCTTATCACTTCTTTATCCCTTCTCCAGGTTTAATTCATCTGCCCCACAGTACCAACCAACCAGCTCCTAACTGTCATTTTTCAAACACAGCCTGTAACATGGCAGTTAGGAGCTGATTGGCTGGTACTTTATCTCCCTCCACTTTATCTCTCTCCAAGGCAGGCCCGGCGCTACCCGCTCAGCAAAGGGATGTAAAGCAGGTAGGCGCCTGATTGGAGAGGCGCCTTCCTGCTCTGCATCCCTGTGCTGCGCCGCCCTGGGCCTGGCCTGTCCCCCTGCTGCCACCTGCAAATGCAAACTGACAGGCAGCAGCGTCGTCTGTTTAAAGCCCTCCCTCCTTACCTACAGAGGCATGATGATCGGACAGAGGCATGATGAGCAGGTGAAAAGTGGGCGGAGCTGCACGGACCAAGGGGGCGTGGCTTAATGATCGAAAAGAGGCGGGGCTACACGGGATCCCCATGTTGAGGCAAAGGAGATATCCCTTCCAGCCAACCAGACTGTGGTATTGTAAGTGGATGGAAAAAATGTGAGAGAAACTGTGATACTGTGTGTATGTACTGTCTGTATATATGTATATGCGTGTGTGTGTGTGTGTGTATGTATGTATATATGTGTGTGTGTGTGTGTGTGTGTGTGTGTGTGTGTGTGTGTGTGTACTGTATATATGTATATGTGTATATGTATGTGTGTATGTATGTATATGTATATGTGTTTGTGTGTGTATAAGTTTCACTTCTGCAGGCATTTCTCCCAGAAAATGGTCAGTTGCCACCCAGAAACTCCCACTTCCTGTCAATCTCCCTGCGTCCGCCAGTGCGACTAAAAGCGTTGCAAGAACCTGTGCAAAGCCACGATGCTCATTGTACCAGTACGCCATGCGTGCGCATTGCGGTGCATACGCATGCGCAATTTTGCCATTTTTTTAAATGATCGCTACGCAGCGAACAACAGCAGCTAGCGATCAACTCGGAATGAGGGCCAATATATGCACACAGTATAAAGAGACATGATGAAAATAAAATGTTTCACCAGAACCTTACATCAGTCAAAGAAAAGAGGTGGAGATCACACATCATTCAAAAATATATACAGAGTAGTACAGTAAGGAAAAATACATATACAGTTTAAATAAAACACCGCCTCAAAGCGAAAAAAGGTATAATCCTGCCCAGAAGCAATCAAAAGGGAGCTCCGGATCCAAGGACTTCTACATTATAACCATTTGGTAGACTAGAAAAATTTGCATAAAGCTTCTTAATCAACGGAGATAGAGTATGAACATACGGGAGCCATATATTAAAATGCTTCTCCGTTAACTTTTCTTTTTGTAACGTGGTGTTGGTCCAATCTAAGTGAAACAGGTGTGAGATTCTGGGGTGTAGTAATGAAATAGGAACAGGGTCGGTGGAAATCCATTGGGAAAGTATCGTTTTATTTGCAGCAGCAGCCAATTTCATTAATAAAGGGGGTAATTCCAAGTTGATCGCAGCAGGAATTTTGTTAGCAGTTGGGCAAAACCCTGTGCACTGCAGGGGGGGACGGGGGTGGGGGGGGGAGATGTAACATGTGCAGAAAGAGTTAGATTTGGGTGTAGTGTGTTCAATCTGCAATCTAATTTGCAGTGTAAAAATAAAGCAGCCAGTATTTACCCTGCACAGAAACAAAATAACCCACCCAAATCTAACTCTTTCTGGACATGTTATATCTGCCTCCCCTGCAGTGCACATGGTTTTGCCCAGCTGCTAACAAAATTCCTGCTGCGATCAACTTGGAATTACCCCCCAAATACGGTTCCCTATAGATAATTTAGTAGGAAGGGAGTTAGGGTAAACGCCCCAGAACGCCCAGGTTTTATCAATAATAAATGGTATTTTAAAATCATTTGAAATATACGATTGAAGTGCAAGCCATAAGGCCTGCACTTTGGGGCAGGACCACAAGCAGTGAACAAGATCGGCTCCTGGTAAATTACATTTAAAAAAAATGAGACATAGGGGCAGCCCCAATGAGGAATCTTAATTTAGGTGTAACATAGGCCCTATGCAGTATTTTCTGATGCATCTCCATATACAAGGTGGACCCTAGTGTCTTGTCTAAAAATAAATTAGCATACAGAATGGTCTTCAGTGTGAGGTCTGGAAACCCCTGTTTCCATCATAACAGACCCACATTACCAGAGTCCAGATTAAGTAAGGGTCGTGAATGGGTGTGTATAAAAATAAAAGCGTTAGAGAAATGGCCTCCCGAGTCGCGGCGTAATGTTCCATCTAAAGTATTAGGGGTCTATTTATTAACATTATTTTTACTAAAATAATGTGAACAAGGGTGTTTTCACACCCATTTCACATTATTTTAGTATCACCTGAATGTATTAAAGGGCATTTGGAGCAGTTTTCATGAAAAACTGCTCCAAACCCTTTAATTGGCACCCACTGGCCCAGATACAGACTCATGGATAGCCCTAGTGAATACCACGGTAGCGCATTAAAAATTTGTTTACATACCCAGAACAGCCATCACTAACTTCTATACGATATTGGATAGATGGCTATCTTCACCATATGCCAAGGGTACTCACATCAATATGCTCTATGGTGCCAACTCAGTTTCATAAGGATACGTTAAGTACATATTGCAGAAAAGAAACAGTAACTAATGATCGCACTGACATAATGTTTAATATACTGTTTATTAGTGATGTGCACCGGAAATTTTTCGGGTTTTGTGTTTTGGTTTTGGGTTCGGTTCCGCAGCCGTGTTTTGGGTTCGAACGCGTTTTGGCAAAACCTCACCGAATTTTTTTTGTCGGATTCGGGTGTTTTTTTAAAAAAAAACCCTAAAAAAAAGCTTAAATCATAGAATTTGGGGGTCATTTTGATCCCATAGTATTATTAACCTCAATAACCATAATTTCCACTCATTCTCAGTCTATTCTGAACACCTCACACCTCACAATATTATTTTTAGTCCTAAAATTTGCACCGAGGTAGCTGTGTGACTAAGCTAAGCGACCCAAGTGGCCGACACAAACACCTGGCCCATCTAGGAGTGGCACTGCAGTGTCAGACAGGAGGGCCCTTCAAAAAAATACTCCCCAAACAGCACATGACGCAAAGAAAAAAAGAGGCGCAATGAGGTAGCTGTGTGACTAAGATAAGCGACCCAAGTGGCCGACACAAACACCTGGCCCATCTAGGAGTGGCACTGCAGTGTCACGCAGGATGGCCCTTCAAAAAAATACTCCCCAAACAGCACATGACGCAAAGAAAAAAAGAGGCGCAATGAGGTAGCTGTGTGACTAAGATAAGCGACCCAAGTGGCCGACACAAACACCTGGCCCATCTAGGAGTGGCACTGCAGTGTCACGCAGGATGGCCCTTCAAAAAAATACTCCCCAAACAGCACATGACGCAAAGAAAAAAAGAGGCGCACCAAGGTCGCTGTGTGACTAAGTTAAGCGACACAAGTGGCCGACACAAACACCTGGCCCATTTAGGAGTGGCACTGCAGTGTCACGCAGGATGGCCCTTCAAAAAAATACTCCCCAAACAGCACATGACGCAAAGAAAAAAAGAGGCGCACCAAGGTCGCTGTGTGACTAAGTTAAGCGACACAAGTGGCCGACACAAACACCTGGCCCATCTAGGAGTGGCACTGCAGTGTCACGCAGGATGGCCCTTCAAAAAAATACTCCCCAAACAGCATATGACGCAAAGAAAAAAAGAGGCGCACCACGGTTGCTGTGTGACTAAGATAAGCGACCCAAGTGGCCGACACAAACACCTGGCCCATCTAGGAGTGGCACTGCAGTGTCACGCAGGATGGCTCTTCAAAAAAATACTCCCCAAACAGCACATGACGCAAAGAAAAAAAGAGGCGGACCAAGGTCGCTGTGTGACTAAGATAAGCGACCTAAGTGGCCGACACAAACACCTGGCCCATCTAGGAGTGGCACTGAAGGTCACGCAGGATGGCCCTTCAAAAAAATAGTCCCCAAACAGCACATGACGCAAAGAAAAATTAAAGAAAAAAGAGGTGCAAGATGGAATTGTCCTTGGGCCCTCCCACCCACCCTTATGTTGTAAAAACAGGACATGCACACTTTAACGAACCCATCACTTCAGCGACAGGGTCTGCCACACGACTGTGACTGAAATGACTGGTTGGTTTGGGCCCCCACCAAAAAAGAAGCATTCAATCTCTCCTTGCACAAACTGGCTCTACGGAGGGAAGATGTCCACCTCATCATCATCGTCCGATTCATCACCCCTTTCACTGTGTACATCCCCCTCCTCACAGATTATTAATTCGTCCCCACTGGAATCCACCATCTCAGGTCCCCGTGTACTTTCTGGAGGCAATTGCTGCTGGTGAATGTCTCCACGGAGGAATTGATTATAATTCATTTTAATGAACATCATCTTCTCCACATTTTCTGGAAGTAACCTCGTACGCCGATTGCTGACAAGGTGAGCGGCGGCACTAAACACTCTTTCGGAGTACACTGGAGGGAGGGCTACTTAGGTAGAATAAAGCCAGTTTCTGCAAGGGCCTCCAAATTGCCTCTTTTTCCTGCCAGTATACGTACGGACTGTCTGACGTGCCTACTTGGATGCGGTCACTCATATAATCCTCCACCATTCTTTCAATGGTGACAGAATCATATGCAGTGACAGTAGACGACATGTCAGTAATCGTTGCCAGGTCCTTCAGTCCGGACCAGATGTCAGCACTCGCTCCAGACTGCCCTGCATCACCGCCAGCGGATGGGCTCGGAATTCGTAGCATTTTCCTCGCACCCCCAGTTGCGGGAGAATGTGAAGGAGGAGCTGTTGACGGGTCGCGTTCCGCTTGACTTGACAATTTTCTCACCAGCAGGTCTTTGAACCTCTGCAGACTTGTGTCTGCCGGAAAGAGAGATACAACGTAGGTTTTAAATCGAGGATCGAGCACGGTGGCCAAAATGTAGTGCTCTGATTTCAACAGATTGACCACCCGTGAATCCTGGTTAAGCGAATGAAGGGCTCCATCCACAAGTCCCACATGCCTAGCGGAATCGCTCTGTTTTAGCTCCTACTTCAATGCCTCCAGCTTCTTCTGCAATAGCCTGATGAGTGGAATGACCTGACTCAGGCTGGCAGTGTCTGAACTGACTTCACGTGTGGCAAGTTCAAAAGGTTGCAGAACCTTGCACAACGTTGAAATCATTCTCCACTGCGTTTGAGACAGGTGCATTCCACCTCCTTTGCCTATATCGTGGGCAGATGTATAGGCTTGAATGGCCTTTTGCTGCTCCTCCATCCTCTCAAGCATATAGAGGGTTGAATTCCACCTCGTTACCACCTCTTGCTTCAGATGATGGCAGGGCAGGTTCAGGTGTTTTTGGTGGTGCTCCAGTCTTCTGTACGCGGTGCCTGTACGCCAAAAGTGGCCCGCAATTCTTCTGGCCACCGAAAGCATCTCTTGCACGCCCCTGTCGTTTTTTAAATAATTCTGCACCACCAAATTCAAGGTATGTGCAAAACATGGGACATGCTGGAATTTGCCCAGATGTAATGCACGCACAATATTGCTGGTGTTGTCCGATGCCACAAATCCCCAGGAGAGTCCAATTGGGGTAAGTCATTCTGCGATGATCTTCCTCAGTTGCCGTAAGAGGTTTTCAGCTGTGTACGTATTCTGGAAAGCGGTGATACAAAGCGTAGCCTGCCTAGGAACGAGTTGGCGTTTGCGAGATGCTGCTACTGGTGCCGCCGCTGCTGTTCTTGCAGCGGGAGGCAATACATCTACCCAGTGGGCTGTCACAGTCATGTAGTCCTGAGTCTGCCCTGCTCCACTTGTCCACATGTCCGTGGTTAAGTGGACATTGGGTACAACTGCATTTTTTAGGACACTGGTGACTCTTTTTCTGAGGTCTGTGTACATTCTCGGTATCGCCTGCCTAGAGAAATGGAACCTAGATGGTATTTGGTACCGGGGACACAGTACCTCAATCAAGTCTATAGTTGCCTCTGAAGTAACGATGGATACCGGAACCACGTTTCTCACCGCCCAGGCTGCCAAGGCCTCAGTTATCCGCTTTGCAGCAGGATGACTGCTGTGATATTTCATCTTCCTCGCACAGGACTGTTGGACAGTCAATTGCTTACTGGAAGTAGTACAAGTGGTCTTCCGACTTCCCCTCTGGGATGACGATCGACTCCCAGCAGCAACAACAGCAGCGCCAGCAGCAGTAGGCGTTACACTCAAGGATGCATCGGAGGAATCCCAGGCAGGAGAGGACTCGTCAGACTTGCATGTGACATGGCCTGCAGGACTATTGGCTTTCCTGTCTAAGGAGGAAATTGACACTGAGGGAGTTGGTGGTGTGGTTTGCAGGAGCTTGGTTACAGATTTAGTGGTCAGTGGACTGCTTCCGCTGTCACCCAAAGTTTTTGAACTTGTCACTGACTTATGATGAATGCGCTGCAGGTGACGTATAAGGGAGGATGTTCCGAGGTGGTTAACGTCCTTACCCCTACTTATTACAGCTTGACAAAGGCAACACACGGCTTGACACTTGTTGTCCGCATTTGTTATGAAATAATTCCAAACCGAAGAGCTGATTTTTTTTGTATTTTGACCAGGCATGTCAATGGCCATATTCCTCCCACGGACAACAGGTGTCTCCCCGGGTGCCTGACTTAAACAAACCACCTCACCATCAGAATCCTCCTTGTCAATTTCCTCCCCAGCGCCAGCAACACCCATATCCTCATCCTGGTGTACTTCAACACTGACATCTTCAATTTGACTATCAGGAACTGGACTGCGGGTGCTCCTTCCAGCACTTGCAGGGGGCGTGCAAATGGTGGAAGGCGCAAGCTCTTCCCGTCCAGTGTTGGGAAGGTCAGGCATCGCAACCGACACAATTGGACTCTCCTTGGGGATTTGTGATTTCGAAGAACGCACAGTTCTTTGCTGTGCTTTTGCCAGCTTAAGTCTTTTCATTTTTCTAGCGAGAGGCTGAGTGCTTCCATCCTCATGTGAAGCTGAACCACTAGCCATGAACATAGGCCAGGGCCTCAGCCGTTCCTTGCCACTCCGTGTCGTAAATGGCATATTGGCAAGTTTACGCTTCTCCTCAGACGCTTTTAATTTAGATTTTTGGGTCATTTTACTGATCTTTTGTGTTTTGGATTTTACATGCTTTGTACTATGACATTGGGCATCGGCCTTGGCAGACGACGTTGATGGCATTTCATCGTCTCGGCCATGACTAGTGGCAGCAGCTTCAGCACGAGGTGGAAGTGGATCTTGATCTTTCCCTATTTTTTTAACCTCCACAATTTTGTTCTCCATATTTTGCGCACAACTAAAAGCCACCACAGGTATACAATGTAGATGGATGGATAGTATACTATTATTACTTATGGACGACGAGTGACGACACAGAGGTAGGTACAGCCGTGGCCTACCGTACTGCTATATATATAATATATACAGAATAATAATAACGGACCTGGTGGACACTGTCAGCAGACTGCTAAACTAGTATGAAGAAAAAAAAGCCACCACAGGTATACAATGTAGATGGATGGATAGTATAGTATTATTACTTATGGACGACGAGTGACGACACAGAGGTAGGTACAGCCGTGGCCTACCGTACTGCTATATATATAATATATACAGAATAATAATAACGGACCTGGTGGACACTGTCAGCAGACTGCTAAACTAGTATGAAGAAAAAAAAGCCACCACAGGTATACAATGTAGATGGATGGATAGTATACTATTATTACTTATGGACGACGAGTGACGACACAGAGGTAGGTACAGCCGTGGCCTACCGTACTGCTATATATATAATATATACAGAATAATAATAACGGACCTGGTGGACACTGTCAGCAGACTGCTAAACTAGTATGAAAAAAAAAAAGCCACCACAGGTATACAATGTAGATGGATGGATAGTATACTATTATTACTTATGGACGACGAGTGACGACACAGAGGTAGGTACAGCCGTGGCCTACCGTACTGCTATATATATAATATATACAGAATAATAATAACGGACCTGGTGGACACTGTCAGCAGACTGCTAAACTAGTATGAAGAAAAAAAAGCCACCACAGGTATACAATGTAGATGGATGGATAGTATAGTATTATTACTTATGGACGACGAGTGACGACACAGAGGTAGGTACAGCCGTGGCCTATCGTACTGCTATATATATAATATATACAGAATAATAATAACGGACCTGGTGGACACTGTCAGCAGACTGCTAAACTAGTATGAAGAAAAAAAAGCCACCACTGGTATATAATGTAGATGGATGGATAGTATAGTATTATTACTTATGGACGACGAGTGACGACACAGAGGTAGGTACAGCCGTGGCCTACCGTACTGCTATATATATAATATATACAGAATAATAATAACGGACCTGGTGGACACTGTCAGCAGACTGCTAAACTAGTATGAAGAAAAAAAAGCCACCACAGGTATACAATGTAGATGGATAGATAGTATAGTATTATTACTTATGGACGACGAGTGACTACACAGAGGTAGGTACAGCCGTGGCCTACCGTACTGCTATATATATAATATATACAGAATAATAATAACGGACCTGGTGGACACTGTCAGCAGACTGCTAAACTAGTATGAAGAAAAAAAAGCCACCACAGGTATACAATGTAGATAGATGGATAGTATACTATTATTACTTATGGACGACGAGTGACGACACAGAGGTAGGTACAGCCGTGGCCTACCGTACTGCTATATATATAATATATACAGAATAATAATAACGGACCTGGTGGACACTGTCAGCAGACTGCTAAACTAGTATGAAGAAAAAAAAGCCACCACAGGTATACAATGTAGATGGATGGATAGTATACTATTATTACTTATGGACGACGAGTGACGACACAGAGGTAGGTACAGCCATGGCCTATCGTACTGTTATATATATAATATATACAGAATAATAATAACGGACCTGGTGGACACTGTCAGCAGACTGCTAAACTAGTATGAAGAAAAAAAGCCACCACAGGTATACAATGTAGATGGATGGATATTATACTATTATTACTTATGGACGACGAGTGACGACACAGAGGTAGGTACAGCCGTGGCCTACCGTACTGCTATATATATAATATATACAGAATAATAATAACGGACCTGGTGGACACTGTCAGCAGACTGCTAAACTAGTATGAAGAAAAAAAGCCACCACAGGTATACAATGTAGATGGATGGATAGTATAGTATTACAGGTTGAGTCTCCCTTATCCAAAATGCTTGGGACCAGAGGTACTTTGGATATGGGATTTTTCCGTATTTTGGAATAATTGCATACCATAGTGAGATATCATGGTAATGGGACCTAAATCTAAGCACAGAATGCATTTATGTTACATATACACCTTATACACACAGCCTGAAGGTCATTTTAGCCAATATTTTTTATAACTTTGTGCATTAAACAAAGTGTGTCTACATTCACACAATTCATTTATGTTTCATATACACCTTATACACACAGCCTGAAGGTAATTTAATACAATATTTTTAATAACTTTGTGTATTAAACAAAGTTTGTGTACATTGATACATCAAAAAACAAAAGGTTTCACTATTTCACTCTCACTCAAAAAAGTCCGTATTTCGGAATATTCCGTATTTCGGAATATATGGATATGGGATACTCAACCTGTATTACTTATGGACGACGAGTGACGACACAGAGGTAGGTACAGCCGTGGCCTACCGTACTGCTATATATATAATATATACAGAATAATAATAACGGACCTGGTGGACACTGTCAGCAGACTGCTAAACTAGTATGAAGAAAAAAAAGCCACCACAGGTATACAATGTAGATGGATGGATAGTATAGTATTATTACTTATGGACGACGAGTGACGACACAGAGGTAGGTACAGCCGTGGCCTACCGTACTGCTATATATATAATATATACAGAATAATAATAACGGACCTGGTGGACACTGTCAGCAGACTGCTAAACTAGTATGAAGAAAAAAAAGCCACCACAGGTATACAATGTAGATGGATGGATAGTATAGTATTATTACTTATGGACGACGAGTGACGACACAGAGATAGGTACAGCCGTGGCCTACCGTACTGCTATATATATAATATATACAGAATAATAATAACGGACCTGGTGGACACTGTCAGCAGACTGCTAAACTAGTATGAAGAAAAAAAAGCCACCACAGGTATACAATGTAGATGGATGGATAGTATACTATTATTACTTATGGACGACGAGTGACGACACAGAGGTAGGTACAGCCGTGGCCCACCGTACTGCTATATATATAATATACTGTATAATAAATGGACCTGGTGGACACTGTCAGCAGACTGCTAAACTACTAGTATAAAGAAAAAAAGCCACCACAGGAGTGTTTTTCAGG
Source organism: Pseudophryne corroboree (assembly GCF_028390025.1). NCBI lineage: Eukaryota > Metazoa > Chordata > Amphibia > Anura > Myobatrachidae > Pseudophryne > Pseudophryne corroboree. The sequence continues at coordinate 860,536,553 of NC_086447.1, forward strand.
CAGACAAACGTATACTGGACTGGTGGTCACTGTCAGCAAAACTGTGCACTGTACTCCTGCTATAACTGCTCCCCAGTCCCCACAATTAGGCAGTGTGAGCAGTGCACTCAGCACAGATATATCATGCAGCACACTGAGCACAGATATGGTATGGAGCGTTTTTTTCAGGCAGAGAACGGATTAAACTGGTGGTCACACTCACTACTATCAGCAAAACCCTGCACTGTACTCCTAACAGCTGCTCCCCGTCCCCAATCCTCCCCACAATTATAACAATGTCACTCTTAGTCTTTTCTATTATGACTATAACGGAGAGGACGCCAGCCACGTCCTCTCCCTATCAATCTCAATGCACGTGTGAAAATGGCGGCGACGCGCGGCTGCTTATATAGAATCCGAATCTCGCGAGAATCCGACAGCGGAATGATGACGTTCGGGCGCGCTCGGTTTACCCGAGCCACACGGGAGAATCCGAGCACGGCTCGGACCCGTGTAAAAAGGCTGAAGTTCGGGGGGGTTCGGTTTCCGAGAAACCGAACCCGCTCATCACTACTGTTTATTCAGGTTGATAACGTATAAGGCTGGTACACATGGACAGTGCAATGTATATGTGGTCTCATACATATTCCACATTGCTTGAAATTAGGTTGTTCCCGTCTACACTTTACTCTGTATCTTTCGCTTGAATGCATGTACCGATAATGTTCATCTCTGTTAAAATAAAATAAATGCTCTCCGTATTGACTGGCGGTCACTAAAATGCTCTCTGTATAATCTGGTGGTCACTAAAATGCTCTCAGCATTGTCCGGCGGTCACTAAAATGCTCTCCATATTATCTGGTGATCATTGAAATGCTTTCCATATTGACTGGTGGTCACTAAAATTATTGGCAATAGATATGTGCATAGGTGGAGCTAAACACGCCCTTTGGGTGGAACATGACTTGCCCCCTCAAAATGGCACTTCACGTAGCGCATTCTGCTCACACCTACAATCTCCCTGAAACTAGTTTTCAAAAGTAGGCAAGTATGCTGTACCATTACAGAATGATTATAGTATCATATATCATCTTCTTTTATGCCTGGGGGTAAATTTACTAAGGTGGGAGATTTTTAGAACTGGTGATGTTGCCCATGGCAACCAATCAGATTCTACTTACCATTTATCTAGCTACTTCTAGCAGATAATAGATATAATCTGATTGGTTGCTATGGGCAACATCACCAGTTCTAAAAATCTCCCACCTTAGTAAATTTACCCCCTGGTGTCAAAAACTCAAAATATATTCATATTTCGCTAGTTCACTAATATAATTGCATATGAACTGTATAAAATAACTAATTTCTCTTCTACTATGACGTCCCTGTCACCTATACAAACGCAATGTTCATTTAAATATATCTCAAGTGAAATAAATTATTTAAAAATTATCTTTAATTGTGCAAATAGTTAATGTTTGTTGATCTGATGCAATAAACATTTCTCTTCAACCAGAGTATATGCAAACCAGATGCTACAGTGCATATTCCAAAATCAGCACTTTATATATATGAAATAATCCAACACAACAAGCTTTTAGTTGTGACTCCGCCTTGCCCGGTAACCTTTACTGTAATCTATGTGCTACCAAACGGAAAAGGAAATACATAAAATAAGAATTTACATACCGATAATTCTATTTCTCGGAGTCCGTAGTGGATGCTGGGGTTCCTGAAAGGACCATGGGGAATAGCGGCTCCGCAGGAGACAGGGCACAAAAAGTAAAGCTTTAGGATCAGGTGGTGTGCACTGGCTCCTCCCCCTATGACCCTCCTCCAAGCCTCAGTTAGGATACTGTGCCCGGACGAGCGTACACAATAAGGAAGGATTTTGAATCCCGGGTAAGACTCATACCAGCCACACCAATCACACTGTACAACCTGTGATCTGAACCCAGTTAACAGTATGATAACAGCGGAGCCTCTGAAAGATGGCTCACAACAATAATAACCCGATTTTTGTAACTATGTACAAGTATTGCAGATAATCCGCACTTGGGATGGGCGCCCAGCATCCACTACGGACTCCGAGAAATAGAATTATCGGTAAGTAAATTCTTATTTTCTCTATCGTCCTAGTGGATGCTGGGGTTCCTGAAAGGACCATGGGGATTATACCAAAGCTCCCAAACGGGCGGGAGAGTGCGGATGACTCTGCAGCACCGAATGAGAGAACTCCAGGTCCTCCTTAGCCAGGTTATCAAATTTATAGGAGTTTACAAACGTGTTTGCCCCTGACTAAATAGCCGCTCGGCAAAGTTGTAAAGCCGAGACCCCTCGGGCAGCCGCCCAAGATGAGCCCACCTTCCTTGTGGAATGGGCATTTACATATTTTGGCTGTGGCAGGCCTGCCACAGAATGTGCAAGCTGAATTGTATTACACATCCAACTAGCAAAAATCTGCTTAGAAGCAAGAGCACCCAGTTTGTTGGGTGCATACAGGATAACAGCAAGTCAGTTTTCCTGACTCCAGCCGTCCTGGAACCTATATTTTCAGGGCCCTGACCACATCCAGCAACTTGGAGTCCTCCAAGTCCCTAGTAGGCGCAAGACACCACAATAAGCTGGTTCAGGTGAAACACTGACACCACCTTAGGGAGAGAACTGGGGACGAGTCCGCAGCTCTGCCTGTCCGAATGGACAAACAGATATGGGCTTTTTTGAGAAAAAAACCACCAATTTTACACTCGCCTGGTCCAGGCCAGGTCCAAGAGCATGTTCACTTTTCATGTGAGATGCTTCAAATCCACAGATTTGACTGGTTTTAAACCAATGTGTTTTGAGGAATCCCAGAACTACGTTGAGATCCCACAGTGCCACTGGAGGCACAAAAGGGGGTTGTATATGCAATACTCCCTTGACAAACTTCTGGACTTCAGGAACTGAAGCCAATTCTTTCTGGAAGAAAAATCGACAGGGCCGAAATTTGAACCTTAATGGACCCCAATTTGAGGCCCATAGACACTCCTGTTTGCAGGAAATGCAGGAATCGACCGAGTTGAAATTTCTTCGTGGGGCCTTCCTGGCCTCACACCACGCAACATATTTTCGCCACATGTGGTGATAATGTTGTGCGGTCACCTCCTTTCTGGCTTTGACCAGGGTAGGAATGACCTCTTCCTGAATGCCTTTTCCCTTAGGATCCGGCGTTCCACCGCCATGCCGTCAAACGCAGCTGCGGTAAGTCTTGGAACAGACATGGTACTTGCTGAAACAAGTCCCTTCTTAGCGGCAGAGGCCATAAGTCCTCTGTGAGCATCTCTTGAAGTTTCGGGTACCAAGTCCTTCTTGGCCAATCCGGAGCCATGAGTATAGTTCTTACTCCTCTACGTCTTATAATTCTCAGTACCTTAGGTATGAAAAGCAGAGGATGGAACACATACACCGACTGGTACACCCACGGTGTTACCAGAACGTCCACAGCTATTGCCTGAGGGTCTCTTAACCTGGCGCAATACCTGTCCCGTTTTTTGTTCAGACGGGACGCCATCATGTCCACCTTTGGTAATTCCCAACGGTTTACAATCATGTGGAAAACTTCCCCATGAAGTTCCCACTCTGCCGGGTGGAGGTCGTGCCTACTGAGGAAGTCTGCTTCCCAGTTTCCATTCCCGGAATGAAACACTGCTGACAGTGCTATCACATGATTTTCCGCCCAGCGAAAAGTCCTTGCAGTTTTTGCCACTGCCCTCCTGCTTCTTGTGCCGCCCTGTCTATTTACGTGGGCGACTGCCGTGATGTTTTATCCCACTGGATCAATACCGGCTGACCTTGAAGCAGAGGTCTTGCTAAGCGTAGAGCATTATAAATTTACCCTTAGCTATATTTATGTGGAGAAAAGTCTCCAGACTTGATCACACTCCCTGGAAATTTTTTCCTTGTGTGACTGCTCCCCAGCCTCTCGGGCTGGCCTCCGTGGTCACCAACATCCAAAACTGAATGCCGAATCTGCGGCCCTCTAGAAGATGAGCACTCTGTAACCACCACAGGAGAGACACCCTTGTCCTTGGATATAGGGTTATCCGCTGATGCATCTGAAGATGCGATCCGGACCATTTGTCCAGCAGATCCCACTGAAAAGTTCTTGCATGAAATCTGCCGACTGGAATTGCTTCGAAGGAAGTCACCATTTTTTTTACCATGGCCCTTGTGCAATGATGCACTGATTTTAGGAGGTTCCTGACTAGCTCGGATAACTCCCTGGCTTTCTCTTCCGGGAGAAACACCTTTTTCTGGACTGTGTCCAGAATCATCCCTAAGCACAGGAGACTTGTTGTCGGGATCAGCTGCGAATTTGGAATATTTAGAATCCACCCCTGCTGTTGTAACAGTATCCGAGATAGTGCTACTCCGACCTCCAACTGTTCCCTGGACTTTGCCCTTATCAGGAGATCGTCCAAGTAAGGGATAATTAAGACGCCTTTTCTTCGAAGAAGAACCATCATTTCGGCCATTACCTTGGTAAAGACCCGGGGTGCCGTGGACAATCCAAACGGCAGCGTCTGAAACTGATAGTGACAGTTCTGCACCACGAACCTGAGGTACCCTTAGTGATAAGGGCAAATTTGGGACATGGAGGTAAGCATCCCTGATGTCTCGGGACACCATATAGTCCCCTTCTTCCCGGTTCGTTATCACTGCTCTGAGTGACTCCATCTTGATTTGAACCTTTGTAAGTGTTCAAATTTTTTTAGATTTAGAATAGGTCTCACCTAGCCTTCTGGCTTCAGTACCACAATATAGTGTGGAATAATACCCCTTTTCTTGTTGTAGGAGGGGTAATTTAATTATCACCTGCTGGGAATACAGCTCGTGAATTGTTTCCCATACTGCCTCCTTGTCGGAGGGAGACCTTGGTAAAGCAGACTTCAGGAGCCTGCGCAGGGGAAACGTCTCGACATTCCAATCTGTACCCCTGGGATACTACTTGTAGGATCCAGGGGTCCTGTACGGTCTCAGCGTCCTGCTGAGAGCTTGTCAGAAGCGGTGGAACGCTTCTGTTCCTGGGAATGGGCTGCCTGCTGCAGTCTTCTTCCCTTTCCTCTATCCCTGGGCAGATATGACTCTTATAGGGACGAAAGGACTGAAGCTGAAAAGACGGTGACTTTTTCTGCAGAGATGTGACTTAGGGTAAAAACGGTGGATTTTCCAGCAGTTGCCGTGGCCACCAGGTCCGATGGACCGACCCCAAATAACTCCTCTTCCTTTATACGGCAATACACCTTTGTGCCGTTTGGAATCTGCATCACCTGACCACTGTCGTGTCCATAAACATCTTCTGGCAGATATGGACATCGCACTTACTCTTGATGCCAGAGTGCAAATATCCCTCTGTGCATCTCGCATATATAGAAATGCATCCTTTAAATGCTCTATAGTCAATAAAATACTGTCCCTGTCAAGGGTATCAATATTTTTAGTCAGGGAATCCGACCAAGCCACCCCAGCTCTGCACATCCAGGCTGAGGCGATCGCTGGTCGCAGTATAACACCAGTATGTGTGTATATACTTTTTATGATATTTTCCAGCCTCCTGTCAGCTGGCTCCTTGAGGACGGCCCTATCTATAGACGGTACCGCCACTTGTTCTGATAAGCGTGTGAGCGCCTTATCCACCCTAAGGTGTGTTTCCCAACGCGCCCTAACTTCTGGCGGGAAAGGGTATACCGCCCATATTTTCTATCGGGGGGAACCCACGCATCATCACACACTTCATTTAATTTATCTGATTCAGGAAAAACTACGGTAGTTTTTTCACATCCCACATAATACCCTCTTTTGTGGTACTTGTAGTATCAGAAATATGTAACACCTCCTTCATTGCCCTTAACGTGTGGCCCTAATAAGGAATACGTTTGTTTATTCACCGTCGACACTGGATTCAGTGTCCCTGTCTGTGTCTGTGTCGACCGACTAAAGTAAACGGGCGTTTTAAAACCCCTGACGGTGTTTTTGAGACGTCTGGACCGGTACTAACTGTTTGTCGGCCGTCTCATGTCGTCAACCGACCTTGCCGCGTGTTGACATTATCACGTAATTCCCTAAATAAGCCATCCATTCCGGTGTCGACTCCCTAGAGAGTGACATCACCATTACAGGCAATTTCTCCGCCTCCTCACCAACATCGTCCTCATACATGTCGACACACACGTACCGACACACAGCACACACACAGGGAATGCTCTGATAGAGGACAGGACCTACTAGCCCTTTGGAGAGACAGAGGGAGAGTTTGCCAGCACACACCAAAAACGCTATAATTATATAGGGACAACCTTATATAAGTGTTTTCCCTTATAGCATCTTTTTTTTTTATATATTTCTAACGCCAAATTAGTGCCCCCCCTCTCTGTTTTAACCCTGTTTCTGTAGTGCAGTGCAGGGGAGAGCCTGGGAGCCTTCCCTCCAGCCTTTCTGTGAGGGAAAATGGCGCTGTGTGCTGAGGAGATAGGCCCCGCCCCTTTTTCGGCGGCCTCGTCTCCCGCTCTTAACGGATTCTGGCAGGGGTTAAATATCTCCATATAGCCCCCGGAGGCTATATGTGAGGTATTTTTAGCCAAAAATAGGTTTTCATTGCCTCCCAGGGCGCCCCCCTCCCAGCGCCCTGCACCCTCAGTGACTGCCGTGTGAAGTGTGCTGAGAGGAAATGGCGCACAGCTGCAGTGCTGTGCGCTACCTTAAGAAGACTGAGGAGTCTTCATGCCGCCGATTAGGGACCTTCTTCTTGTTTCAGCATCTGCAAGGGGGCCGGCGGCGAGGCTCCGGTGACCATCCAGGCTGTACCTGTGATCGTCCCTCTGGAGCTAATGTCCAGTAGCCAAAGAAGCCAATCCATCCTGCACGCAGGTGAGTTCACTTCTTCTCCCCTAAGTCCCTCGTTGCAGTGATCCTGTTGCCAGCAGGACTCACTGTAAAATAAAAAACCTAAGCTAAACTTTTCTAAGCAGCTCTTTAGGAGAGCCACCTAGATTGCACCCTTCTCGGCCGGGCACAAAAATCTAACTGAGGCTTGGAGGAGGGTCATAGGGGGAGGAGCCAGTGCACACCACCTGATCCTAAAGCTTTACTTTTTGTGCCCTGTCTCCTGCGGAGCCGCTATTCCCCATGGTCCTTTCAGGAACCCCAGCATCCACTAGGACGATAGAGAAATAAACAAAATCAAGGTGTATACACACGGTGCGATAAATCTAGATTTTTACTATAGAGTCAAAATCTTATGAAAAGTTAGTGCATATCTCATGGTGCTAGGCAGCTTGCGATACAGATTCAATCCCGATGCGCACTCCCGTGGGGTCGGTATCGCAAGGCTAGATAGACTGTGCAGGCAAGTCCAACTTGACTATCTAGTGTACTATCTAGTATAGTCAAAATTGGTACTTAGTCAAAGATCGTACATAGACAAAATCTCAAGTACAGATAGTCAAAATCTGTACTATCTGTGCTATCTGGGCTCTGGGGGAGTTCAAGGGAAATTGCATAGTCAAAATCGGGCATAGCAAGGATCTCACCGTGTGTACACACCTAAAGACTTATGGTGTGTACACATGGTGAGATATTTTCTTACGATTTTGACTATATAGTCAAAATCGTAAGAAAAGTTAGTGCAGATCGCAAGGTGAAAGTCACCTTGCGATCCCGATTTGATGCCGATGTGCGGTCCCGCGCGGTCGGCATCGCAAGCCTAGATAGACTGTGCAGGCAAGTCAATTTTGACTTTTGATAGTCAAAACTGACACTTAGCCAAAATCGCACATAAGTCAGTATCGCAAGCACAGTCATTATGTGCTTGCGATGCCGACCTAGCCCCTGTTGCATAGTGAGAATCGGGCATAGCCCGAATCTCACCGTGTGTATGGGCTTTTAAAATGCATACACACGGTGCAATGTTTGTTCGCAATTTTGACTATATAGTCAAAATCGAAAGAAAAGTTACCACATATGCATGCAAATAAGCATGTGAATTAAAAAGTCACCACATATGCATGCACATAAAAGTTACCACATATGCATGCACATAAGCATGTGTACACAGCTTGCGATACCTATGCGCGCTCCCGTGGGGTCGGTATTGCAAGAAAAAATAGACTGTGCAGGCAGGTCAATCTTGACTTTATTGTGTACAATCTAGTTTCTAGTAGAGATGAGCGCCTGAAATTTTTCGGGTTTTGTGTTTTGGTTTTGGGTTCGGTTCCGCGGCCGTGTTTTGGGTTCGAACGCGTTTTGGCAAAACCTCACCGAATTTTTTTTGTCGGATTCGGGTGTGTTTTGGATTCGGGTGTTTTTTTCAAAAAACACTAAAAAACAGCTTAAATCATAGAATTTGGGGGTCATTTTGATCCCAAAGTATTATTAACCTCAAAAACCATAATTTACACTCATTTTCAGTCTATTCTGAATACCTCACAATATTATTTTTAGTCCTAAAATTTGCACCGAGGTCGCTGTGTGAGTAAGATAAGCGACCCTAGTGGCCGACACAAACACCGGGCCCATCTAGGAGTGGCACTGCAGTGTCACGCAGGATGTCCCTTCCAAAAAACCCTCCCCAAACAGCACATGACGCAAAGAAAAAAAGAGGCGCAATGAGGTAGCTGTGTGAGTAAGATTAGCGACCCTAGTGGCCGACACAAACACCGGGCCCATCTAGGAGTGGCACTGCAGTGTCACGCAGGATGGCCCTTCCAAAAAACCCTCCCCAAACAGCACATGACGCAAAGAAAAAAAGAGGCGCAATGAGGTAGCTGTGTGAGTAAGATTAGCGACCCTAGTGGCCGACACAAACACCGGGCCCATCTAGGAGTGGCACTGCAGTGTCACGCAGGATGTCCCTTCCAAAAAACCCTCCCCAAACAGCACATGACGCAAAGAAAAAAAGAGGCGCAATGAGGTAGCTGTGTGAGTAAGATTAGCGACCCTAGTGGCCGACACAAACACCGGGCCCATCTAGGAGTGGCACTGCAGTGTCACGCAGGATGTCCCTTCCAAAAAACCCTCCCCAAACAGCACATGACGCAAAGAAAAAAAGAGGCGCAATGAGGTAGCTGACTGTGTGAGTAAGATTAGCGACCCTAGTGGCCGACACAAACACCGGGCCCATTTAGGAGTGGCACTGCAGTGTCACGCAGGATGTCCCTTCCAAAAAACCCTCCCCAATCAGCACATGATGCAAAGAAAAAGAAAAGAAAAAAGAGGTGCAAGATGGAATTGTCCTTGGGCCCTCCCACCCACCCTTATGTTGTATAAACAAAACAGGACATGCACACTTTAACCAACCCATCATTTCAGTGACAGGGTCTGCCACACGACTGTGACTGATATGACGGGTTGGTTTGGACCCCCCCAAAAAAGAAGCAATTAATCTCTCCTTGCACAAACTGGCTCTACAGAGGCAAGATGTCCACCTCATCATCACCCTCCGATATATCACCGTGTACATCCCCCTCCTCACAGATTATCAATTCGTCCCCACTGGAATCCACCATCTCAGCTCCCTGTGTACTTTGTGGAGGCAATTGCTGCTGGTCAATGTCTCCGCGGAGGAATTGATTATAATTCATTTTAATGAACATCATCTTCTCCACATTTTCTGGATGTAACCTCGTACGCCGATTGCTGACAAGGTGAGCGGCGGCACTAAACACTCTTTCGGAGTACACACTTGTGGGAGGGCAACTTAGGTAGAATAAAGCCAGTTTGTGCAAGGGCCTCCAAATTGCCTCTTTTTCCTGCCAGTATAAGTACGGACTGTGTGACGTGCCTACTTGGATGCGGTCACTCATATAATCCTCCACCATTCTATCAATGTTGAGAGAATCATATGCAGTGACAGTAGACGACATGTCCGTAATCGTTGTCAGGTCCTTCAGTCCGGACCAGATGTCAGCATCAGCAGTCGCTCCAGACTGCCCTGCATCACCGCCAGCGGGTGGGCTCGGAATTCTGAGCCTTTTCCTCGCACCCCCAGTTGCGGGAGAATGTGAAGGAGGAGATGTTGACAGGTCGCGTTCCGCTTGACTTGACAATTTTGTCACCAGCAGGTCTTTCAACCCCAGCAGACTTGTGTCTGCCGGAAAGAGAGATCCAAGGTAGGCTTTAAATCTAGGATCGAGCACGGTGGCCAAAATGTAGTGCTCTGATTTCAACAGATTGACCACCCGTGAATCCTTGTTAAGCGAATTAAGGGCTCCATCCACAAGTCCCACATGCCTAGCGGAATCGCTCCGTGTTAGCTCCTCCTTCAATGTCTCCAGCTTCTTCTGCAAAAGCCTGATGAGGGGAATGACCTGACTCAGGCTGGCAGTGTCTGAACTGACTTCACGTGTGGCAAGTTCAAAGGGCATCAGAACCTTGCACAACGTTGAAATCATTCTCCACTGCGCTTGAGACAGGTGCATTCCACCTACTATATCGTGCTCAATTGTATAGGCTTGAATGGCCTTTTGCTGCTCCTCCAACCTCTGAAGCATATAGAGGGTTGAATTCCACCTCGTTACCACTTCTTGCTTCAGATGATGGCAGGGCAGGTTCAGTAGTTTTTGGTGGTGCTCCAGTCTTCTGTACGTGGTGCCTGTACGCCGAAAGTGTCCCGCAATTCTTCTGGCCACCGACAGCATCTCTTGCACGCCCCTGTCGTTTTTTAAATAATTCTGCACCACCAAATTCAAGGTATGTGCAAAACATGGGACGTGCTGGAATTTGCCCATATTTAATGCACACACAATATTGCTGGCGTTGTCCGATGCCACAAATCCATAGGAGAGTCCAATTGGGGTAAGCCATTCCGCGATGATCTTCCTCAGTTGCCGTAAGAGGTTTTCAGCTGTGTGCGTATTCTGGAAAGCGGTGATACAAAGCGTAGCCTGCCTAGGAAAGAGTTGGCGTTTGCGAGATGCTGCTACTGGTGCCGCCGCTGCTGTTCTTGCGGCGGGAGTCCATACATCTACCCAGTGGGCTGTCACAGTCATATAGTCCTGACCCTGCCCTGCTCCACTTGTCCACATGTCCGTGGTTAAGTGGACATTGGGTACAACTGCATTTTTTAGGACACTGGTGAGTCTTTTTCTGACGTCCGTGTACATTCTCGGTATCGCCTGCCTAGAGAAGTGGAACCTAGATGGTATTTGGTAACGGGGGCACACTGCCTCAATAAATTGTCTAGTTCCCTGTGAACTAACGGCGGATACCGGACGCACGTCTAACACCAACATAGTTGTCAAGGCCTCAGTTATCCGCTTTGCAGTAGGATGACTGCTGTGATATTTCATCTTCCTCGCAAAGGACTGTTGAACAGTCAATTGCTTACTGGAAGTAGTACAAGTGGGCTTACGACTTCCCCTCTGGGATGACCATCGACTCCCAGCGGCAACAACAGCAGCGCCAGCAGCAGTAGGCGTTACACGCAAGGATGCATCGGAGGAATCCCAGGCAGGAGAGGACTCATCAGAATTGCCAGTGACATGGCCTGCAGGACTATTGGCATTCCTGGGGAAGGAGGAAATTGACACTGAGGGAGTTGGTGGGGTGGTTTGCGTGAGCTTGGTTACAAGAGGAAGGGATTTACTGGTCAGTGGACTGCTTCCGCTGTCACCCAAAGTTTTTGAACTTGTCACTGACTTATTATGAATGCGCTGCAGGTGACGTATAAGGGAGGATGTTCCGAGGTGGTTAACGTCCTTACCCCTACTTATTACAGCTTGACAAAGGGAACACACGGCTTGACACCTGTTGTCCGCATTTCTGGTGAAATACCTCCACACCGAAGAGCTGATTTTTTTGGTATTTTCACCTGGCATGTCAACGGCCATATTCCTCCCACGGACAACAGGTGTCTCCCCGGGTGCCTGACTTAAACAAACCACCTCACCATCAGAATCCTCCTGGTCAATTTCCTCCCCAGCGCCAGCAACACCCATATCCTCCTCATCCTGGTGTACTTCAACACTGACATCTTCAATCTGACTATCAGGAACTGGACTGCGGGTGCTCCTTCCAGCACTTGCAGGGGGCGTGCAAATGGTGGAAGGCGCATGCTCTTCACGTCCAGTGTTGGGAAGGTCAGGCATCGCAACCGACACAATTGGACTCTCCTTGTGGATTTGGGATTTCGAAGAATGCACAGTTCTTTGCTGTGCTGCTTTTGCCAGCTTGAGTCTTTTCATTTTTCTAGCGAGAGGCTGAGTGCTTCCATCCTCATGTGAAGCTGAACCACTAGCCATGAACATAGGCCAGGGCCTCAGCCGTTCCTTGCCACTCCGTGTGGTAAATGGCATATTGGCAAGTTTACGCTTCTCCTCCGACAATTTTATTTTAGGTTTTGGAGTCCTTTTTTTTCTGATATTTGGTGTTTTGGATTTGACATGCTCTGTACTATGACATTGGGCATCGGCCTTGGCAGACGACGTTGCTGGCATTTCATCGTCTCGGCCATGACTAGTGGCAGCAGCTTCAGCACGAGGTGGAAGTGGATCTTGATCTTTCCCTAATTTTGGAACCTCAACATTTTTGTTCTCCATATTTTAATAGGCACAACTAAAAGGCACCTCAGGTAAACAATGGAGATGGATACTAGTATACAATTATGGACTGCCTGCCGACTGCAGACACAGAGGTAGCCACAGCCGTGAACTACCGTACTGTACTGTGTCTGCAGCTAATATAGACTGGTTGATAAAGAGAAGATGTCTATGTAACTATGTATGTATAAAGAAGACTGAAAAAAATCCACGGTTAGGTGGTATACAATTATGGACGGACTGCCTGCCGAGTGCAGACACAGAGGTAGCCACAGCCGTGAACTACCGTACTGTACTGTGTCTGCAGCTAATATAGACTGGTTGATAAAGAGAAGATGTCTATGTAACTATGTATGTATAAAGAAGAATGAAAAAAATCCACGGTTAGGTGGTATACAATTATGGACGGACTGCCTGCCGAGTGCAGACACAGAGGTAGCCACAGCCGTGAACTACCGTACTGTACTGTGTCTGCAGCTAATATAGACTGGTTGATAAAGAGAAGATGTCTATGTAACTATGTATGTATAAAGAAGAATGAAAAAAATCCACGGTTAGGTGGTATACAATTATGGACGGACTGCCTGCCGAGTGCAGACACAGAGGTAGCCACAGCCGTGAACTACCGTACTGTACTGTGTCTGCAGCTAATATAGACTGGTTGATAAAGAGAAGATGTCTATGTAACTATGTATGTATAAAGAAGAATGAAAAAAAACCACGGTTAGGTGGTATACAATTATGGACGGACTGCCTGCCGAGTGCAGACACAGAGGTAGCCACAGCCGTGAACTACCGTACTGTACTGTGTCTGCAGCTAATATAGACTGGTTGATAAAGAGAAGATGTCTATGTAACTATGTATGTATAAAGAAGAATGAAAAAAATCCACGGTTAGGTGGTATTACAATTATGGACGGACTGCCTGCCGAGTGCAGAGACACAGAGGTAGCCACAGCCGTGAACTACCGTACTGTGTCTGCTGCGACTGGATGATAAATGATATAAAAAATATATATATATCACTACTGCAGCCGGACAGGTATATATTATATATTATATAATGACGGACCTGCTGGACACTGTCTGTCAGCAGAATGAGTTTTATTTTTATAGAATAAAAAAAAAAAAAACACACAAGTGAAGTCACACGACGAGTGTTTAACTTTTTCAGGCAATCACAATATAAGTATACTACTAACTATACTGGTGGTCAGTGTGGTCAGGTCACTGGTCAGTCACACTGGCAGTGGCACTCCTGCAGCAAAAGTGTGCACTGTTTAATTTTAATATAATATGTACTCCTGGCTCCTGCTATAACCTATAACTGGCACTGCAGTAGTGCTCCCCAGTCTCCCCCACAATTATAAGCTGTGTGAGCTGAGCAGTCAGACAGATATATAATATATATAGATGATGCAGCACACTGGCCTGAGCCTGAGCAGTGCACTGCACAGTGCACACAGATATGGTATGTGACTGACTGAGTCACTGTGTGTATCGCTTTTTTCAGGCAGAGAACGGATATATTAAATAAACTGCACTGTGTGTCTGGTGGTCACTCACTATATAATATATTATGTACTCCTGACTCCTGCTATAACCTATAACTGGCACTGCAGTAGTGCTCCCCAGTCTCCCCCACAATTATAAGCTGTGTGAGCTGAGCAGTCAGACAGATATATATAATATTATATATAGATAATAGATGATGCAGCACACTGGCCTGAGCCTGAGCAGTGCACACAGATATGGTATGTGACTGACTGAGTCACTGTGTGTATCGCTTTTTTCAGGCAGAGAACGGATATATTAAATAAACTGCACTGTGTGTCTGGTGGTCACTCACTATATAATATATTATGTACTCCTGGCTCCTGCTATAACCTATAACTGGCACTGCAGTAGTGCTCCCCAGTCTCCCCCACAATTATAAGCTGTGTGAGCTGAGCAGTCAGACAGATATATATAATATTATATATAGATAATAGATGATGCAGCACACTGGCCTGAGCAGTGCACACAGATATGGTATGTGACTGACTGAGTCACTGTGTGTATCGCTTTTTTCAGGCAGAGAACGGATATATTAAATAAACTGCACTGTGTGTCTGGTGGTCACTCACTATATAATATATTATGTACTCCTGGCTCCTGCTATAACCTATAACTGGCACTGCAGTAGTGCTCCCCAGTCTCCCCCACAATTATAAGCTGTGTGAGCTGAGCAGTCAGACAGATATATATAATATTATATATAGATAATAGATGATGCAGCACACTGGCCTGAGCCTGAGCAGTGCACACAGATATGGTATGTGACTGAGTCACTGTGTGCTGTGTATCGCTTTTTTCAGGCAGAGAACGGATTATAAAGTAAACTGCACTGTCCTCACTAGTAAACTCTCTCCACTCAGTCTCTACACTTCTACAGTAACAGTACTCCTCCTAGTCAGCTCCAGTAAATCTCTCTCAGTCTCTTATAATCTAAATGGAGAGGACGCCAGCCACGTCCTCTCCCTATCAATCTCAATGCACGTGTGAAAATGGCGGCGACGCGCGGCTCCTTATATAGAATCCGAGTCTCGCGAGAATCCGACAGCGTCATGATGACGTTCGGGCGCGCTCGGGTTAACCGAGCAAGGCGGGAAGATCCGAGTCTGCTCGGACCCGTGAAAAAAACCATGAAGTTCTGGCGGGTTCGGATTCAGAGAAACCGAACCCGCTCATCTCTAGTTTCTAGTATAGTCAAAATTGTATTTAGTCAATATCGGTAGTTCAGGGCTCCGGGGAGTTCAAGGGAAATCGCAAAGTCACTTAGTCAATATCTCACCGTATGTATGCACCTTAAAACAAATGAAAAATAAACTGGAAAACAGCTTTAAAACCACTAATACATTGTCCAAAGTCAATTTATAAGCAAACCACAATTTGTAAGTGCTCTTCATAATACTCTGTACAGAATTGTGGCTTTAAATGTTTGTATTTAAAAACACACACACACACACACACACACACACACACACACACACACACACACACACACACACACACACACACACACAAAGCAAGGAACTATTAATGTGTTACTTTTAAGTAAATAAAGTAATACAACTGATTATACTATAAAACAATATGTACAGCACTAGCACATATAAACACACACTGTAAATGTCACTTTTTTTTCTCTTTGTAAATATTGTTTTGCGCATGAATGGTAAAAACACGGAATAGTTTACAAAAATACTTAACTTTAAGGCATTTAACAAATCCAAACATTTTGAACATATGTTATAAGCTAGGCTCTATTTAAAAAAAAAAAAGTGCTTTAGAACTTACACAAGCATTTAATTTGCATGCACTGTCTTCCAGTGAAAATGTTCAGCCCTGTGGATACTAGAGTTTTCCAGCTGTGACCATGAATCATACAAACAGCAAAGCTCCATAAAATGGCAAGAGGAACAGGAGTTTTATCAGCAAGCTAAATCAGCCAGAAAGGCTGTACCAGTGGGAAGGTCATTTTAGGGCCTCGGGCTATAAAGTACTGCCAGGCTTTGTGGCGAGATGCACATTACCCAGTATGCATGGATTAATACATCCCTCTAGTTTGCAAGCCGTCGACGCTCCCAGTAGATACACACTTCATTAAATCTCTCCCGTCGCCCAATCCTTCATATTTATAGTGTTTTCAATACCTCACAATATGAGACCCACAAAAATTAGGAGATAACTCCTGAGATATTTTCAGGTTCTTCACAGAATGTAACCCCGCCCCCATTCCAAAAACTCTAATGGCAAACTTTCTAAGGGGTCTATTTACTAAGCCTTGGATGGAGATAAAGTCGCTGGAGATAAAGGTGGTAATTCAGAGTTGATCGCAGAAGCAATTTTTTTAGCAGTTGGGCAAAACCATGTGCACTGCAGGTGGGGCAGATATAACGTGCAGAGAGAGTTAGGTTTCGGTGGGGTATATTGTTTCTGTGCAGGGTAAATACTGGCTGCTTTATTTTTACACTGCAATTTAGATTGCAGATTGAACACACCCCACCCAAATCTAACTCTGCAGTGCACATGGGGGGTCATTTCGAGTTGTTCGCTCGCTAGCAGATTTTAGCAGCATTGCACACGCTAGGCCGCCGCCCTCTGGAAGTGTATCTTAGCTTAGCAGAAGTGCGAACGAAAGATTAGCAGAATTGCGAATAGAAAATTCTTAGCAGTTTCTGAGTAGCTCCGGACCTACTCACAGATTGCGATCAGCTCAGTCCGTTTCGTTCCTGGTTTGACGTCACAAACACGCCCTGCGTTCGGTCAGCCACTCCCCCGTTTCTCCAGACACTCCCGCGTTTTTCCCTGACACGCCTGCGTTTTGTCAAAGTCGAAAAATATTGTAGTACACACACCACGTACTAACAACACACACATGCCCGCTGCGCGTGCACTTGTTCCGCCGTGCGTGCACATATCCGCAATTTGCGTATGGTCGCTCCCGCGGTCCTGCGCGTGGTATGGGTATTTACGGCAGAGTTTGTGAACGCATAGAGGGTTATCAAAACATTACATATTTAATCCAAATAGTGCACATTGTACACATAGCCCCCCTGCACCACATCAGCAAGTATCAACAGTTTAAATGATTTCAGAACAAAGGGATTCACCTTTGCATGATAGGAAGGGACAGAACAAGGTCATAAGGTGATGTCTAGTATCCAGCTGTAGGGTATTTTAAGGGTAACATTCCGGTGTTGGTTAGAGGAAGATCGCATGTTCCTGCGTATAGTTATGTGCAGAAGTAGAATATAGATATAAACTGTATTCACTGTATATTATGTATGCGGCGGGAATACAGAGGAGACCACCCACAAGAGCAGTTGAGAAAGACATCGCCCACCTTTTCAAATCAACCTATGACCTCTCCTGTACTGTAAAGATGCATCTCTGTGTCCAATGGACAAAGGGATTACAGTATCCATTGTATTGCTTTTGGAAGTAATGTATAAAAAGCCTGTTGCTGCCTGGCCGGTCAGAAGACTCTTAACGCTATCTACCTGATTAGCGGAGGACTGGACCAGGTTGCGCAAGCGAATATTCACATGTATGTACATTGACTGTAGCCATTTACTCTGTTGTATATTGTAGTGTATAAATTGTATTGTTATCCCCTTCCAGATATATATGCTGAGGTGTCGGGGCCCAGTGTTTAACTACAAATCGGTGTTGTGTCCTCTTTTCCCTGCTAGGGTTTAAAGCGTATTACATTACCTAACTGTATAAGGTTTAAGAGTGTATTGATAAGGTGTGTACGCACTGCGGGTACTTTATACCGTCAGCGCTGCATAAGGTTTAAGGTGTAACATCATTGCAGTGCTTTGCTGCATAAGGTTTAGAGTGTAATAATATCATTGCATTGCATTACGAATAAGGTTTAAAGTATATCAAGAGTGTGTGCGCGCTGTGTGTACTTTGTACCCCCAGCGCGGCGTTTGTACGCTAAGTCCGTACAAGGTACGGGACTCTGTACGCAAATAGCGTACAAAGTACGTAGCGTGTGTATTAAGTCTAGCGGCCGCAGCGGCTCCATGGTAAAAGTGTATTTAGAGGTATAGCTTTATGGTTTAAGATAATATCGACATTATCAGTTTTTCCACACACTCCCAGAAAACGGCCAGTTTCCGCCCAGAAACACCCACTTCCTGTCAATCACACTCCGATCACTACAACGATGAAAATTCTTCGTTCGGACGTGAGTAAATCTACTAAGTTTTGTGCTAAAATACTTAGCGCATGCGCACTGCGTACCATGCGCATGCGCATTTTTGCCTTAATCACTCCGTTGCGAAAATCGGCAACGAGCGATCAACTCGGAATGACCCCCATGGTTTTGCCCAACTGCTAACAAATTTGCAGCAGTGATCAGGTCTGAATTAGGCTCAGACTACCAGACAATCGGCTCCTAACTGTCATTTTTCAAACACAGCCTGTGGCATAGTACTTTATCTCCAGCAACTTTGGGGGACATTTACTAAGCAGTGATAAGAGCGGAGAAGTGAGCCAGTGGAGAAGTGGCCCCATCAACCAATCAGCAGCTCTGTATCATTTTATAGTATGCAAATTATAGATGTTACTTCAGTGCTGATTGGTTGCCATGGGCATCTTCTCCACTGGCTCACATCTCTGCTCTTATCACTGCTTAGTAAATGTCCCCCCTTTTTTATCTCCATCCAAGGCTTAGTAAGACCCCTTTACAATATCGGAATTACATTACTATGGTCTTTAAACAGCGACTCTCCTCCAAACTGAAGAAGAGATCACGTTAACTAGCTACAGTGGTCATAGGCAACCTGATACACCTCAGGATCCGTACTACAAAGAGGACGCACATTATACTTCTGGGAAGATGTAGTAAACCTTGGAGAGTGACAAAGTGGAGAGCGTTAAAGCACCCCCGCTCTGTGCCTCAATTGTATCACCATACTTTAGCATGGTGAGTACGATTCATATAGGAGCGGAAAGCCCAGCTTTCCACTTCTCCATGGAGTTCAGGTTCGCCATTTCGGGATGGCGCAACCTAAACTGTGGTGCGGTAACTGCAGGGAAGCTCAATGTTTCCCTGCTCTCTGTCGGCACCCGGTGCTGGCTCCGCCCCCCTGATCTCCTATCAGCCATTGCAGCCTTCCGCAACTACATAAACTACAGCTCTCAGCAGCCTTGCTGCTGTGATCTCCTGGCATTATGTAGTTCCTTGATTGTAGTTTGGTGCAGGACCCCGGCGCCAATTACAGTGGCTGCCACTGCCGCCTGCTATTGTCGTTTCTTAATATTTATTAGTCAGTCAGTACTCACTCCTCAGCCCTTTTACAGTCAGTCTGTTTGCCTGCCTGCAGCAGTGCCACTTTCATCCCAGCAAGTAGGAGAGACGTCACGCAGGAAACCAAGGATCCG
This sequence comes from Pseudophryne corroboree, assembly GCF_028390025.1. Lineage (NCBI taxonomy): Eukaryota > Metazoa > Chordata > Amphibia > Anura > Myobatrachidae > Pseudophryne > Pseudophryne corroboree. The sequence continues at coordinate 860,556,043 of NC_086447.1, forward strand.
GACGCCGGCTGCCTGCTACACAGACACACGTGGCACGCCCAATGCCACCCAGCCTCCAGCTGCGCCCACGCCAGTCGTGTAATGACGCTCCCGAGAGTCCCAGCAGCACTACTACTTGAGGAAGAGCCGCTGAGCAAGTCCTTGTGATCGGCGGCGGACTTTACTTAACTGCGGCTACAGTGTAAAGTCGTACTGGCGGACAGATTCTTACCGGTACACTGTACCTGAGCATACCGTCACACTTGCAGGCCTGGGGGCAAGGGGACCCAAGAGATGATGGTTTACGCAGCCCCAAGATTTCTGTTGCCAGTCCTGATGCTAATGCTGCGGCCAATCGAACACTGGAACATGTCCGCTTGGACACACGCACAGACTTAAAACTTTGAGCTCCCATCCACCTCAGAATCAGGCTCTTGATCTCATGGTCATAAGGGAGAGAAATAATGGGGTTTACGCAAACTAAATAAGTAAACCCTATTTCACAATTTACATGGTGACTGGAACTTCGGTCTGCAGAGCTCCTCTCAGTTTCACGGTAGTTTTAGTTGGTAGCAAGGGGAAGTGGTCTTGTATTTAATGGGGTACAGAAGTGGTTCCCAAACTTTTTTGAATCACAGCACCCTAAGGTATTGGAATTTTTTTCACAGCACCGCTAGGCCAAAAGTTTTTTATTCAGAAAAATCAGAAATAAATATTAAATTAAGTAAATTGTATTTATATGTCATCCTTACGTTTAGTTGTGTTGTGAGGGGCAAGATTTGCTTCTGTTTGACCACATACTTTATGATTGGCAGCCACCAGCACTGGTTTTGCCTATTACATTGACCATAAATTGTCACGATCCGGGTATCTGGACGCCATTACTTACCCTTCAGATGCCTCCTAAGGCTGGCTCAGCGTTCCAGGACCGGATCCCGCTGTTCCTGAGTTTCCACATGCAGAATGTCAGAGTGGTGATTTCATCAGCCGCGGCCTCCGCTGTGCCCGCGTGGTTAAATGTGCGCTTGTCAGTCTGGCGTCTCCTGTCTCCTGTGGCCGGCGTCGCCATTACTGTTTGAATTCTCACATGGATTACAAACCAAACTTCCCTCCAAGTGTCTGCATGGGCGCAGCCATCTTGGATTTTGTCATCTGATCATTTCCACCAATCTGCTGTCTGTATTGTTGATTTGCATAATTGCCTAGCCAATCCCTTCCTTGCTGCAGGTATAAATACACTGTGCCTGAGCAAGGAAGGCGTCAGTGCTTTGGTTGTCTAACCTAGTTCCAGTTTGTCTCTCTCCTGTGGTTGTCTTCCAGGTTCCAGCTCCTGTCTCCAGACTTCTGCTATAGAGACCCGCACCAGCATTCCATCTGCGGTGTAGCCTGACTCTCCGATCCATTCTGGACTCACCTGTTTCCAGCTACAACAATCACCTGCTTCCAGCCCAGCTTCCAGCAGTGTACAGCTTCTCTTAAAGGGCCGGTGTCCTTTCTGCAGTTTACCACTCTCCACCGGTATTATTATTTCACCGCTCTCAAACAATCACCTGCTTCCAGCCCAGCTTCCAGCAGTGTATAGCTTCTCTTAAAGGGCCGGTGTCCTTTCTGCAGTTTACCACTCTCCACCGGTATTATTATTTCACCGCTCTCAAACAATCACCTGCTTCCAGCCCAGCTTCCAGCAGTGTATAGCTTCTCTTAAAGGGCCGGTGTCCTTTTCTGCAGTTTACCACTCTCCACCGGTATTATTATTTCACCGCTCTCAAACTCCAAACTTCATTATTATTTCATCGCTCTCAAGTTCGTTTATTATTTAACTGGTTCCAGCCAGTATCCACTCCGTACCAACAACAGTCTGGTTCCAGCCAGTATCCACAGCAGCCGTTTTACCTTCAGCAGCCCAGCCTTTCCTGGAACATCAGTGTCAGGAATCGACTCACCAAGCCGACATCCGTCCGCCGCTGCGGACTCCGTCCTGGCTCCCTGCGGTCACCTGTCATCTGTGTCTCTGCCATGGGACGCCATCACGGGCCTGGGAACACTCCTGTGACAGCGGGCGTGTAGCGCGCCGCGTTCCCGCTAGGCCGCGGCATGGGCGCCGCCATGACAGTCTACAAACAGCCAGCATACAGCGGCCAATCCGGTGCTTGGCCGCACCCACTTTCTCTCACTCACCCAATCCCTGTGCACCAAGGGGTATATAAGAGACTGCAGGATCAGTCTGCAGGCATCCTGGACTTTGTGTCACTCCTGCGACCCATGTGTAAGGATCTGTTCTGTTACTCCTGTGTTCCTGGCTCTCTGGCTAAAGACCTGTACTCCTGGTTATCTGCACAAGCTCCGTGGAACTTCAAGGCCCAGCAATACCTGCAAACAGGCTTCACACTCATCACCACCTTGTGTGCTCCAGCCTGCAGTTGAGACTGACTCCAGGTGTGTCTCATTCCAAACACCTGTGATACAGCTTGCTGCTGCCAGTGCTTCAATACCTGCACTGTGAAGTCAGACTCCTGCCTCTGCTACCAGGTTTGCCATTTAACACCTTGCTGCCTAAAGTTTCCTATTTTATATCTGCACTGGTTTCCAAACCAGAACCACTTTACAAGCACCCGTTCTTCTGTTTATTACATTTCCGGTTATTATTTCTACAGTCATCTGCCATCCAGTTGCCATAGACTTTTCAGCTATTACGCTGTGTGATTGACATTTTACATCTGTGATTATTATTTCTGCTGCCATTTCTGTTATTATCATCTGCAAATAAATATCATTTCGCTGATGCGCTGAAACAACATCCAGCCTCCTTGTTTCCTCCCTTATACCTCCACTGACCCACTAGCGCCCCCTCTGGGGACACAGACAAGTCCAGATCTGACAGTAAGTCCAGGATCGATGGACTCAGATGGTGGACGGAGTGTGGGGTCAGAGGCCTTGCAAAACCTGGTCTCCCGTCTGGATGGTCAAGAGGCTGCGCAGCAGCAGATGTATCAATTTCTGCAAGGGATGTCCTCCCAGATAGATACACTACAGCAATCCCTGCCTAGTGTACTCACTCCTATTGTTCCTGTTACTCCAGCACCTGCCAGTGCTGTGAGTTCCTCTATGCCGACTGCATCAGCTCCAGTGTCACGTCTGCACCTGCCCGTGCCGAGCAAGTATGATGGCAGTCCAGAGTTATGTCGCGGGTTTCTCAACCAATGTGAAATCCAGTTTGAGTTGTTGCCACATAATTTCCCCACGCCAAGGTCCAAGGTTGCCTACATCATCTCCTTACTTTCTGGATCTGCTCTGAACTGGGTGTCTCCTCTGTGGGAACGTGCTGACCCTCTGATTAACAACTACACAGACTTCGTGTCAACTTTCAGACGGATCTTTGACGAGCCTGGTCGTGCAACATCAGCTTCCGCTGACCTGATTCAACTCTGCCAAGGTACCCGTAGTATGGGACAATATGTTATTCAGTTCCAGACGTTGGCCGCAGAGGTTCAGTGGGATAATCAGGCCCTGGTAGCAGCCTTCTGGCATGGACTTTCTGACCGGATCAAGGATGAACTGGCGACCCGCGACCTTCCTGTTCTATTGTCTGACCTGATCTCCTTGTGCATTAAGTTGGACTCTCGCATCCGTGAACGCAATAATGAACGCGCTCGGAGTGAGCCACGCAGATCAAGGATAATACCTTCTGTACAGTTCCAGTCTCCCTCTTCTGACGAGCCTATGCAGATAAATAGGTCCCGCCTATCTCCTGAGGAGCGGGCAAGAAGAATGCGTGAGAGACTCTGTCTGTACTGTGCGGCTGCGGGCCACCAGATTAACTCCTGCACAGTGCGTTCGGGGAAACGCCAGATCCTGACCTATAAAGGAGGAGTCAAGTTGGGATCTTTTTGTCAAGCTCCTTCCAATCAAGACCTTATCCTTCCTGTGACGTTGGAGACTTCAGTTGGGCTCCAGTCCGCATCAGCATTGGTGGACTGTGGAGCTGCAGGAAATTTCATCACCCAAGCTGCGGTAAATAAATTTTGTTTATCTACGTGTGAACTTTCCTGTCCAGTTTATATTACCGCTGTGGATGGAAGTCGAATTTCCAAGGGGAATATTTCCCATCAAACTGCCCCAGTGGTCCTGGGAGTTGGATTCTTACACTCTGAACTGATCAAGTTCTTAGTTATCCCTCAAGCCACCCAGGAGATCGTCTTGGGCATGCCCTGGCTCCAGCTACATAATCCACAGTTTGACTGGTCAACATTGCAGCTTACTTCATGGGGTTCACAGTGTCATCAATCCTGTCTAGCCCAAGTGTGTCCCATAAAGTCTACCGAAGTTAAGACACAGTCAAGTCTCCCAGCAGCCTATCAAGATTTCTCAGACGTCTTCTGTGAAAAGGCCGCTGATGTCCTGCCGCCCCATAGGGAATGGGATTGTCCCATCGATCTCCTTCCTGGCAAGAAGCCACCTAGGGGGCGCACCTACCCGTTGTCTGTTCCTGAAACTGAGGCGATGAGTGTTTACATCAGAGAGAATCTTCAGAAGGGATTCATCCGTCCGTCATCATCACCCGCTGGCGCAGGTTTCTTCTTTGTTAAAAAGAAGGATGGAGGACTGCGTCCATGCATTGACTACCGGGGTCTCAATGACATTACCATCAAAAACAGTTATCCATTACCACTCATTACCGAATTATTTGACAGAGTTAAAGGAGCCCGCATCTTCACCAAGTTAGATCTCCGCGGTGCCTACAATCTCATCAGAATCCGGAGTGGTGACGAGTGGAAAACAGCTTTTAACACTCGAGATGGCCATTACGAATACCTAGTAATGCCATTTGGATTGAGTAATGCTCCAGCAGTGTTCCAACACTTTGTGAACGAAATTTTTCGTGATGTCCTGTATAAGCACCTCGTTGTTTACTTGGATGATATCCTCATCTTCTCCCAAGACCTTCCATCTCATCGTCTACAAGTCCGAGAAGTTCTCCGACGTCTTCGTGAGAACCGTCTTTACGGAAAACTATCTAAATGCACCTTTGAAGTACCCTCTATACCCTTCCTGGGTTATATAATTTCCGGATCGGATCTTCAGATGGACCCGACAAAATTGGAAGCTATTGCCAATTGGTCCATTCCAAATTCTCTCAAGTCTATCCAGCGGTTCCTGGGTTTTGCCAACTACTATAGGAAATTTATTCGGGGATTCTCCACTCTCATCGCTCCTATTACCAACCTGACTCGGAAAGGGGCAAACCATTCCAACTGGTCAGAAGAAGCCTTAGCAGCCTTCCAGAAGATCAAGCTGGCCTTTATGTCTGCCCCAGTTCTGTCTCAGCCAGATGTTAACAAACCGTTCGAGTTGGAGGTGGATGCCTCTACAGTTGGGGTTGGAGCTGTTCTCTCCCAGAAGGGAACCGATGGGAAAGTCCACCCTTGTGGGTTTTATTCTCGCAAATTCCTTCCTGCAGAAGCTAACTACTCCGTTGGAGACCAAGAACTACTGGCGATCAAGCTGGCTCTCGAGGAATGGAGATACCTCCTAGAAGGGGCCAAACATCCGTTCAATATCTACACGGATCATAAAAACCTGCTATACTTAAAGGCAGCTCAGTGCCTTAATCCTCGCCAGTCCAGGTGGGCTATGTTTTTCTCACGTTTTAATTTTAAGCTTCATTTCCGCCCAGGTTCGCAGAATGTTAAAGCTGACGCTCTATCCCGATCCATGGAATCCGAAGAGGAAACACCTGACTCAGTGCCTCATTCCATCCTGAGTCCAGTGGTATTCGCTGCATCCCAAGTCTCCCCGGCTCCTCCTCCTGGTAAGACTTTTGTTTCCCCAGAGCTCCGTCCCAAGTTGCTATCTTGGGCTCATCAATCCAAGTTCACCGGTCATCCTGGTGTTCTGAAGACCTTCAAGTTTCTCTCTGAGACGTACTGGTGGCCAAAGATGAAGGCTGACATCAAGGATTTCGTGGCATCCTGTCCTAAGTGTGTGCAGCATAAGACTCCTCGTCAGTCTCCAGCAGGTCAGTTACAACCATTGTCTGTTCCTAGTCGTCCCTGGTCACACCTGTCCATGGATTTTATCACCGACCTTCCTCCTTCCCAAGGATATAATACCATCTGGGTTGTAGTGGACAGATTTACCAAGATGGCTCATTTTGTCCCTCTCCAGGGTCTCCCGTCTGCCCCGAAACTTGCCCAAATCTTCCTACGGGAGATTTTCCGCTTACATGGTCTACCCTCAGAAATAATATCTGATCGGGGGGTACAGTTTGTAGCGAGGTTTTGGAGGGCCCTCTGTGCTGCCATGCAGGTCAAACTGAAGTTTTCGTCATCATACCATCCTCAGACGAATGGGCAGACAGAGAGAGTTAATCAAGATCTAGAGACGTTTTTAAGATTATATGTTTCATCTTCCCAGGATGACTGGTTCGATCTGCTCCCATGGGCCGAGTTTGCCCACAACTTCCGATACCATACTGCTACTGAAACAACACCATTCTTTGCAGTATATGGGCAACATCCCCGTGTTCCTGACTTCCAAGAACTCCCTCATATGGATGTTCCTGCTGCCACTACTGCTCTGTCTCAGTTTTCATCAATTTGGAAAAAGATTCATGTATCTCTCAAAAAGGCCTCCAGCCGGTACAAATTCTTTGCTGACCGCAAGAGACGTGCGGTTCCTCACCTGAAACCTGGGGACAAGGTTTGGCTATCAACCCGTAACCTCCGTCTTAGGGTTCCGTCCATGAAGTTTGCACCCCGTTTCATTGGTCCTTTCCCTGTTGAAAGAGTCATCAACCCTGTGGCCTATAAACTGAAGTTACCACCTTCTCTGCGTATACCTAACGCTTTTCATGTTTCTCTCCTTAGACCTCTAGTCCTGAACCGTTTTCAGAGTTCTCTTCCAGTTGGCCCCAAAATTCGAACTCAGCGGGGCGTGGAATTCGAGATCGGCAAAATCCTGGACTCTCGTTGCCGGTATGGACGTCTCCAGTACCTGGTCGATTGGTCCGGTTATGGCCCAGAGGAGAGGAGTTGGGTAAACTCATCTGATGTCCATGCTCCAAGGTTGGTCCGTGTCTTCCACAGCACTCATCCATCCAAGCCACGTGGGTGTTCGGTGTCCACCCTTAAAGAGGGGGGTACTGTCAGGAATCGACTCACCAAGCCGACATCCGTCCGCCGCTGCGGACTCCGTCCTGGCTCCCTGCGGTCACCTGTCATCTGTGTCTCTGCCATGGGACGCCATCACGGGCCTGGGAACACTCCTGTGACAGCGGGCGTGTAGCGCGCCGCGTTCCCGCTAGGCCGCGGCATGGGCGCCGCCATGACAGTCTACAAACAGCCAGCATACAGCGGCCAATCCGGTGCTTGGCCGCACCCACTTTCTCTCACTCACCCAATCCCTGTGCACCAAGGGGTATATAAGAGACTGCAGGATCAGTCTGCAGGCATCCTGGACTTTGTGTCACTCCTGCGACCCATGTGTAAGGATCTGTTCCGTTACTCCTGTGTTCCTGGCTCTCTGGCTAAAGACCTGTACTCCTGGTTATCTGCACAAGCTCCGTGGAACTTCAAGGCCCAGCAATACCTGCAAACAGGCTTCACACTCATCACCACCTTGTGTGCTCCAGCCTGCAGTTGAGACTGACTCCAGGTGTGTCTCATTCCAAACACCTGTGATACAGCTTGCTGCTGCCAGTGCTTCAATACCTGCACTGTGAAGTCAGACTCCTGCCTCTGCTACCAGGTTTGCCATTTAACACCTTGCTGCCTAAAGTTTCCTATTTTATATCTGCACTGGTTTCCAAACCAGAACCACTTTACAAGCACCCGTTCTTCTGTTTATTACATTTCCGGTTATTATTTCTACAGTCATCTGCCATCCAGTTGCCATAGACTTTTCAGCTATTACGCTGTGTGATTGACATTTTACATCTGTGATTATTATTTCTGCTGCCATTTCTGTTATTATCATCTGCAAATAAATATCATTTCGCTGATGCGCTGAAACAACATCCAGCCTCCTTGTTTCCTCCCTTATACCTCCACTGACCCACTAGCGCCCCCTCTGGGGACACAGACAAGTCCAGATCTGACAATCAGCTGGTACGATCCTGGGTTCTCTCCATTGCTACAGTCAGGCCTGGTAAGGACTTTCCAACTAGAAGATTATAAGAACTGTCTCACACTACCAGTGCCTGTGGCCCTTGCCACCCTGTAGTACCCAGGAATTGTATTTATCCTCTGTTGACTTTTATGTTTCCTTTTACTGCTGCTGTGTTACGGAGTTTGTCATAATAAACATCATTGACTTTTATCCTGGTTGTCGTGGTCACGCCTTCGGGCAGTTATTCTACATGTCTAGGGGTCTGATACAACCTCCCAGGTTCCGTTACATCTCAGCCCCTACAACTGAGGCTGCCTCCCGTCAGCTCAGGCCCTCAGTTGTGACAGTAAGCACTGACCTAATGAATCCAGCCGGAGACCAGGATCAAGCGGCCAGGCCAATGCAAGAACTGGCAGCCCGACTTGAACATCAGGAGGCTGCACAGGGCCACATCATCCGCTGTCTCCAGGATCTCTCTACACGGCTGGATGGGATTCAAACGACCCTCCGTGGACCTGGCACGTCCGATGCGTCCACTACAGTGACACCAGCTGTAACCCCACCCACCTTACCCATTTCCAGTCCACATCTTCATCTTCCAACGCCAGCAAAATTTGATGGATCTCCAAGGTTCTGCAGGGGATTTCTCAATCAATGTGAAATCCACTTTGAGCTTCTACCTGGCAATTTCTTCAGTGACCGTACCAAAATTGCCTATATCATCTCCCTTCTCAGTGGCTCAGCCCTTGACTGGGCATCACCTTTATGGGAGAAGTCTGATCCCCTGCTATCCTCCTATACTGACTTTGTAGCTACATTCAGGCGCATCTTCGACGAGCCAGGCCGGATAACATCTGCTTCATCTGAGATTCTCCGTTTACGCCAGGGAACACGTACTGTGGGACAGTATCTTATACAGTTTAAAATCCTGGCATCCGAACTGGCATGGAACGACGAGGCCCTGTATGCTGCATTCTGGCATGGCTTATCAGAACGCATCAAGGATGAGTTAGCTACCAGAGACTTGCCCTCTAAGTTGGATGAGCTAATTTCTCTTTGCACGAAGGTTGATCTACGTTTCAGAGAGAGAGCAACCGAGCGAGGAAGATCATCTACTCCTAAATCTTCTGCTCCTCCTCCTCGTCAACCATCTCCATCCAAGGATGAGCCTATGCAAATTAGTCGTTCCCGTCTATCTCCCGCTGAGCGCCGAAGACGTCTCTCTGAGTCTCTCTGTCTCTACTGTGCAGCTCCGTCGCACACTATCAATGCCTGTCCCAAACGTCCGGGAAACTCCAGATCCTAGCTCGCCAAGGAGAGGGCCGGCTAGGAGTAATGATCTCCTCTCCATCTCCTCATGACTGTAACCTCCCAGTGTCGCTCCAAATTGCTCAACGTTACAGGAACGTCATTGCCCTCCTTGATTCCGGAGCAGCTGGGAATTTCATAACCGACGCTTATGTTAAACGGTGGTCCCTACCCACCGAGAGACTGTCCTCGTCCATCTCTTTGACTGCCGTGGATGGCAGCAAGATTTTTGACGCAGTCATTTCCTTAAGGACTCTTCCAGTTCGTCTGAGAGTGGGAGTTCTTCATTCTGAGTATATTTCTTTTTTAGTGATTCCAAGAGCCACACATCCAGTGGTTTTAGGCCTTCCATGGCTCCGTCTCCACAACCCATCAATTGACTGGACGACTACGCAAATACTGGCATGAGGTCCCTCCTGTGCTGAGACTTGTTTAGCCAAAGTTCTTCCTGTTTGTTCTTCCTTCCCCAGGTCATCTGATGTTCCGCCTCCTCCATATCAAGACTTCACGGACGTGTTCAGTAAAGCCTCTGCTGATATCCTTCCTCCTCATAGAGAATGGGACTGCCCAATCGACCTCATTCCAGGGAAGGTTCCACCGCGAGGCCGAACTTATCCGTTGTCTCTGCCTGAGACACACTCCATGGAAGAGTACATCAAAGAGAATCTGGCGAAGGGTTTCATCCGACCATCTTCTTCTCCAGCCGGCGCAGGCTTCTTCTTCGTTAAGAAGAAAGACGGTGGTCTGCGTCCGTGCATCGACTACAGAGGTCTGAACGACATTACCGTCAAGAACCGATACCCTTTACCCCTGATTACCGAGCTCTTTGATAGAGTTAGTGGTGCAACTATTTTCACAAAGCTGGACTTGAGGGGTGCCTACAATCTCATCCGAATCCGTGAGGGTGACGAGTGGAAGACCGCCTTTAACACCCGTGACGGACATTATGAGTACCTCGTCATGCCCTTCGGATTGAGCAACGCTCCAGCAGTCTTCCAGCACTTCGTGAATGAGATTTTCAGGGACATCTTGTACCGCCATGTCGTGGTTTATCTAGACGACATCCTCATCTTTGCTAATAATCTCGAAGATCATCGTTTCTGGGTAAAAGAGGTTCTTTCCCGTCTCCGTGTCAATCACCTCTATTGTAAATTGGAGAAGTGTGTGTTTGAAGTTAAAACCATTCCGTTTCTAGGTTACATTGTGTCCGGTTCCGGACTAGAGATGGATCCTGAGAAACTCCAAGCAATCCAGAATTGGCCTATACCCTTAAGCCTCAAAGGGGTCCAGAGGTTCTTAGGGTTCGCCAATTATTATAGAAAATTTATACGAGACTTTTCCACCATTGTGGCGCCTATCACTGCATTAACCAAGAAAGGTGCTAATCCGTCCAAGTGGTCCGAGGAAGCTACACAAGCCTTTCACCTTCTGAAGCAACGGTTCATCTCTGCACCAGTTCTGAAACAGCCCGACACCGACTCTCCTTTTATCTTAGAGGTAGATGCCTCCTCCGTTGGAGTAGGAGCAGTGTTATCCCAGAGGGCCAAAGATGGACATCTACATCCTTGCAGTTTCTTCTCCCGGAAGTTCTCCCCAGCTGAGCGCAACTATGCCATTGGCGATCAGGAGTTGCTAGCCATCAAGCTCGCTCTGGAGGAGTGGAGATACCTGTTGGAGGGAGCTTCCCACTCAATCACCATACTTACCGACCACAAAAATCTTTTATATCTCAAAGGCGCACAATGTCTGAATCCTCGTCAGGCCAGATGGGCACTTTTCTTCTCTAGGTTTGACTTTAAACTCCAGTTCTGTCCGGGTTCTCAGAATCGTAAGGCCGATGCCCTTTCCCGCTCATGGGAGCAAGAAAATGAGTCCGAGTCTGCAGACAAGCATCCTATTATTAATCCGTTGGCATTCTCCACGGTAGGGATGGACTCTACGCCTCCACCAGAGAAAAAGTTTTGTTAAGCCAGTTCTAAGGAAGAAGCTCATGCATTGGGCCCATGCTTCCCGTTTTGCTGGACATACAGGCATTCAGAAAACCCTTGAATTTATTTCTAGGTCCTACTGGTGGCCAACTCTGAAGAAGGACGTTATGGAATTTATTGCTTCCTGCCCAAAGTGTGCCCAACACAAAGTCTCCCGCCAGTCGCCTGCGGGGCAACTGGTTCCATTATCTGTTCCCCGTCGACCTTGGACCCATTTGTCGATGGACTTTGTTTCCGATCTACCTATCTGCAACAAGTTTAATACCATCTGGGTGGTAGTTGACCGGTTCACCAAGATGGCACATTTCATCCCTCTCACCGGTCTTCCGTCAGCTTCCAAGTTGGCTCAAGTGTTTATACAAGAGATCTTCCGACTTCACGGTCTTCCTGAAGAGATCATCTCGGATCGTGGAGTACAATTTGTAGCCAAATTTTGGCGAAGTTTGTGTCAAGCCCTCCAAGTCAAGTTAAAGTTTTCCACGGCTTACCATCCTCAGACCAATGGTCAAACCGAGAGGGTGAATCAGGACTTGGAGGCCTTCCTCCGTATATATGTGTCTTCCTCTCAAGATGACTGGGTTCAACTTCTTCCTTGGGCCGAGTTCAGCCACAACAATCAATACCATTCCTCATCTTCTTCTACACCATTCTTCATTAATTATGGATTCCACCCTAAAGTCCCAGAATTCCAACCGCTTCCCGCAACTTCTGTTCCAGCAGTGGATGTCACCTTGCGTCAGTTTTCAAATAACTAAAGGAACGTCCGCGCAGCCCTGCTTAAAGCCTCATTCAGGTATAAGAAGTTTGCCGATAGGAAGCGTAGAGCGGTTCCTGCTCTCAAGGTGGGTGATCGTGTGTGGCTGTCCACGAAGAATTTGAGGTTGAGAGTTCCCAGCATGAAATTTGCACCTCGCTACATCGGACCCTTCAAGATTGAACAAGTCATCAATCCTGTTGCCTACAGGTTACAGTTACCATCCTTCTTGAAAATACCCAGGACATTTCATGTTTCTTTGTTGAAACCGCTGATCCTGAATCGGTTTCATTCCGCACTTCCTCCAGCTCCCAAAGTTCAGACTCAACGGGGAGTCGAGTACGAGGTGGCCAAGATTTTGGACTCACGTTTCCGTTACGGTCAGTTACAATACCTCATTGACTGGAAGGGCTATGGTCCTGAAGAACGCTCTTGGACCAATGCCTCAGACGTCCATGCTCCTGCCTTGGTCCGAAATTTCCACGCAAAGTTTCCTTTAAAGCCTAAGAAGTGTCCTGGGGCCACTCCTAAAGGGGGGGGGGTGCTGTCACGATCCGGGTATCTGGACGCCATTACTTACCCTTCAGATGCCTCCTAAGGCTGGCTCAGCATTCCAGGACCGGATCCCGCTGTTCCTGAGTTTCCACATGCAGAATGTCAGAGTGGTGATTTCATCAGCCGCGGCCTCCACTGTGCCCGCGTGGTTAAATGTGCGCTTGTCAGTCTGGCGTCTCCTGTCTCCTGTGGCCGGCGTCGCCATTACTGTTTCAATTCTCACATGGATTACAAACCAAACTTCCTTCCAAGTGTCTGCATGGGCGCAGCCATCTTGGATTTTGTCATCTGATCATTTCCACCAATCTGCTGTCTGTATTGTTGATTTGCATAATTGCCTAGCCAATCCCTTCCTTGCTGCAGGTATAAATACACTGTGCCTGAGCAAGGAAGGCGTCAGTGCTTTGGTTGTCTAACCTAGTTCCAGTTTGTCTCTCTCCTGTGGTTGTCTTCCAGGTTCCAGCTCCTGTCTCCAGACTTCTGCTATAGAGACCCGCACCAGCATTCCATCTGCGGTGTAGCCTGACTCTCCGATCCATTCTGGACTCACCTGTTTCCAGCTACAACAATCACCTGCTTCCAGCCCAGCTTCCAGCAGTGTACAGCTTCTCTTAAAGGGCCGGTGTCCTTTCTGCAGTTTACCACTCTCCACCGGTATTATTATTTCACCGCTCTCAAACAATCACCTGCTTCCAGCCCAGCTTCCAGCAGTGTATAGCTTCTCTTAAAGGGCCGGTGTCCTTTCTGCAGTTTACCACTCTCCACCGGTATTATTATTTCACCGCTCTCAAACAATCACCTGCTTCCAGCCCAGCTTCCAGCAGTGTATAGCTTCTCTTAAAGGGCCGGTGTCCTTTTCTGCAGTTTACCACTCTCCACCGGTATTATTATTTCACCGCTCTCAAACTCCAAACTTCATTATTATTTCATCGCTCTCAAGTTCGTTTATTATTTAACTGGTTCCAGCCAGTATCCACTCCGTACCAACAACAGTCTGGTTCCAGCCAGTATCCACAGCAGCCGTTTTACCTTCAGCAGCCCAGCCTTTCCTGGAACATCAGCTGGTACGATCCTGGGTTCTCTCCATTGCTACAGTCAGGCCTGGTAAGGACTTTCCAACTAGAAGATTATAAGAACTGTCTCACACTACCAGTGCCTGTGGCCCTTGCCACCCTGTAGTACCCAGGAATTGTATTTATCCTCTGTTGACTTTTATGTTTCCTTTTACTGCTGCTGTGTTACGGAGTTTGTCATAATAAACATCATTGACTTTTATCCTGGTTGTCGTGGTCACGCCTTCGGGCAGTTATTCTACATGTCTAGGGGTCTGATACAACCTCCCAGGTTCCGTTACATCTCAGCCCCTACAACTGAGGCTGCCTCCCGTCAGCTCAGGCCCTCAGTTGTGACATAAATAATTTTAATTGGTCCTGGACCACCAATCCAAGGCACCCCTGCAAGTGTCCCGAGGCATCACAGGGTGCCACGGCACACAATTTGAGAACCACTGGGGTATAGGCAACATTTTGATTCCAAGAGTTAACTGTCCTTGACCAAAACTAAGTAAATGCTCTTCACTTTATGCAGTTCCACTGAGTTTTATGGTAAAGTGTAAAGGTTTGCAGTACAAAATGGCGGCACCTGCGGCTGACAGAAGTGGGTCGGATCAAGTGCTAAGCACAGAAACCAGATTTAATTTTGTGGTATGGGAGTTTTTAAATAACACAAATGTGTAGTGGGTGCATTTATAAATGTGTTCCCTGCATTGTGGGAGGGGGCACAGTCTTGTTCTCCACACAAAAGGAATTTAATTACTTTCACCTCTGAGGTCCTAGAGGTTGCGCCCTGTCTCTGTACTAGGGATGTGCGATTATTTTTTTTTTTAGAAATCAAAACTCGAATTTAGGGGATCCAAGTTGAACCGAGTCCCAATTCAGAGCTTCCCTCGGTTCTGAACTCACATTTCACATCAGAATCTTGGGCTTTGGATTGCCTGTAAGTCCCTCCCTTATGATGACAGGCGCCATGTCACACAGGTGAGTGTGGTCATAATTAACTGGAAATTAATATTATTGATAATTGTTAATACTGTAGGAACAAGAACAGGTTCAATTTACCAATTTTCAAGAAATACAATACCAAATCCGAATCTGAAACAAAACACTTGAGGCTGGTTGTGCCAAATCCGAAAAACAAAAACAAAACTCTGACGTTGGTTTTGGCAAAACCACGGTTGATGGTCCATGCATATTTCTATTCTATGAGGAAAGCAGGAAACGTAGGCGTGTCATGGCAGTTTTCGGGGCCGGCCGATAACGTTACCAGCGTGTCCTGCAATAGAAACATGCCGCCATGCTGCATAGGCAGGGGTCAACCTCTCTTTGACGTTTTTTTGCGATGTGATACATGCTTCGCGGCCTTGCCATGTGCTGGGCGGTCCCTAGCATGTGAGTAGAAAGATCGCAGATTTTGCTAATTTAATAAACTTCTTTACCTATAATAGTGCTCGCTTTGCACTACCTAGTTGAACTTCTGAGGAAAAATATATTTTGCATGCGCACTACAACCAATGTAATAAAAAGTTTCAAATAAGCAAAACTGATACATGTAATAATAAAAGGTGATAAAGGCAATCCCTATGATTAATTTAAGATAAAGATGACGTTGGTTAAATCAAGCAGCGAATTTAACAACAAAAAAATTAAAAGAAAGAAATGTATAAATTTTGAGGGATTAAGCTTATTCATTTTAATGTGACATGTTTAAAGTTTACATATTGCGCAATTTCCAGAGCTTCCACCATTTTACAGCATGCAGACGTGCAACTAGAAATGCACTTGGCTGACAAGCAGGAACGCCTGCGTACACAGAAGCTGTGCAACGCCCACTTTTCATAATGTGTAAATTAACCCTCGTCTCTCCACTGGAAAGGAAGGCTCGCTATATGCGGAAACCTTATTACCTCCAGTGACCTCCGACAGATTTCTGCAGAATAAAAATGTTCCGAAGATGCTGCCAAAATCCCACCTGCCAAAAAGAAAGTTTCAGCTGTATTTCTCACCCTGTTCCCAAACCGAAACATCCCGCAAAAATACAGAATATTAAGAATGAAATGCTAATAATATTTATTAATTAGCAGTTATTTATATATAGCGCACACATATTCTGTATCACTGTACAGTGGATGTTTAAGTCATTGACATCAGTTCCTGCCCCAGTGGCTGTATGTCGTTCAAAAGGCAGTAGTGAATGCAGCAATGGTAGCTGGAATTGACCAGAAGGCTGTGACACCACAGATCACTGCTGTATATGATTTACATTATTGATTGTCCATATCCGAACATCACTAAAAAACACAAAAACTGTTTTATTATGTTTGTTAGATAGAGTGATACACGTGATTATGGGTGGGCTGTATCGAGCATCGTATTTTGGATGAGACAAATCCCTTCACTTACCGCACTGCGCCATTAATAACGCCGGTATGTATGTAGAATTGCGATTGCAATAACAAAGGACAGCTCTTCCGAGACATCTGTCCTTTGTGATTAGAGGACTTCTAGGTTTATGACCCGGAAGTCCTATAATCACAAAGCCCATGTGCACCCATTGGCCAGCATACACACAAGCCGCAGGGGAAGACTGGGAGCAGTAGCTGATCTTGCCACGGGCAAGCAGGACTTTTGCCCGGGGCGCCGCCTTACGGAGGGCGCCGGCGCCATCCGGAGGGTGCGCACCATGGCAAGATCCGCTACTGTGCTACTGTGCCCCCCGCTGTGTCCGCCGCTGGTCCCCCGCTGTGAAGGGAACTAGACGCTACTTTTGCTGTGTGGTGCGCGATGACGTCATCGTGCACCGCACAGCATTGTGGGACTGACACAGACGCTAGGGGTCATAATTGACCTCTAGTGTCTATCTATGCTGTGCATCTCTCCCATAGATGACTTCATGACGTCTCTCCCATAGATCCGAGGAGAGGAGCGGCGCCGGCGGAGGTCTGCAGCGGTCGGGACTCAGGAGCGGGGATAGTAAGTATTAATTTTTTTTTGTGTGTAAGCGGCGCTACTCCTACATGGGGTACAAATGGGGGCACAACTCTACAGGGGGCGTAACTGACCACGCCCCCTGTATGAAGCCACGCCCCTATTTTCCGCCCAGGGCATCAAAAGGGCTAGAACCGGCCCTGACTGGGAGGGATCCTATTTGATCCCTCTCGGTGCACAATGTGGAAGGAAGTCCACAGGCTTCTATTATGCAGTACCATCTAAAGAATGCGATACTCCATCTCTGTGTCACCCTTGTCTGTCTGCTCCTCCCCATTAGAATGTAAGCTCTGACAATGCTAAATTCCTTTGTCGTATAACAACCCTTTATGAAGCTAAGAACACTGTACGCTGTTTGCTTAAGAAGTACCGTAATGGTACGCTATTGGCGTAGCGATCGCTCAGCCGTAGGCGAGACGCTCAAGCGTCACGTTCGCTCACGGCCCAGTGATCACAGGACACGTTATTGGCTATGACTAGAGTAATGATTCGCTATGGCGTAGCGGACGCTCGAGACCACGAGGAGATCACCAGCGGCGCAGACGCTCACAACGCTATACCTTAATGTTTAAACCTTATACCAAAGAAACACAAAGAATACCTTAATGTGAGTACAGGGTGTAAGTGCAACCTTGTGTAACCTGACTAACTACAAAGCTGCTTGAGCGTCACCGACGCTCAAGTGAACACTTAACACTATAGAAAATACACAGATACTGGTTTAGGTTCCAAAGCCTATTAACTGTATTATATCTAATATACTTGTAAAAAGGGGATAACAGTACAAATGATACACTACAATATAACAAAGACTTCCTAACCACAGAACTAAACAATAAATACAAAAAGACAATACTACACTGACCTAAATGCAATACAATACAATACTATCTAATACAATACAATACTAGCCTAGTCTAGGGGAGATATGAGAGAACAGAACAGAGAGAGAGAGAGAGAGAGAGAGAGAGAGAGAGAGAGAAATTGGCTCACAGAAAGACAATGATAACGGAGAGAAACTTACGCACAAAGGGTATGATCGCCTGCGCCTCGATATCCAGCTCCCGGCTATCAGCAGATAACCGTTGATGAGAGAGTGAGAGCTGGATGTGGTCGGCCTGCCTATTTATGCCCCACACACAATGCAATCTCATGGTCCTACAATCCCATTGTCCATTGGCCGAAGGAATTCGGCCCTGCATCATAACAAAAGGTCATAGGGTGATTCATACAGGTGGGCTGTGACGATTTCCAACAGCTCAGGTGGGTGGGAAACTGGGTTTCCCGCCGCATACCTGAGTATGTGTAAATAATAGAAATGGACATAAACTTCTTATGTCCATAACTATTCGCACGAGCGATTAGTACGCTCCAAACCAACACCGGAATATTGCTAATTAAATACTCTTCCGATGGGTACCAAACACTGCTGTATGATTCCTGTTAGACCCTTCGTACGATATAAAGAGGGATTCCTCAGCTCTGGGACATTGTATTTTAACCAAACTTTCAGAATCTATCAAAGGGACCATGATCTATAAACTACATTAATTGTGAACATTTGTAACGAATGAGTCGCACGCTACGACTACATAAACTCTACCGTAAATACGCATACCGCGCCTGCGAGTGCACGCTATTGCGGGTATGCGCCTTCACGGGAGAGCGCACGCACGCGCAGCGCGGACCAGTGTGCGGTGCAAATATGGCAACGTGCATAGAGACATTTTTCTGACTTTGACAGTCCACCCTTTGGCAGTCAATAATAACTGCCACAAAACATTTAAGGAGAAAAATGCAAGTCAGGGGTTAATTGATTTCCATGGTTGGGTAAGGGAGGAGAGAGGAGAAGGTGTGAAGAGGGTATGACCTAGTGAGATAGCAGAAGCATGTGTGTATGAATCCATGTTTGGGGGGTCATGTATCATCGTGCCGTACGTGTTGTAAATCAAGCTTCGAGGTATTGCGAAGTATACATTTGAATTCCTTCTTATCCTGTGGTACAGGTCTGTGGATGGGCTGTCAAACTTTACCGAGCTCTTTTCGGATTTTGAACAAAATGGGGAGCACATTTTAGTTGATGATACATGAATGGGGGAGGTATGTGGTTGCTGATATCTGTGCCTGTATTCCCTATCGTCTATGTGTGTCGTTACCTGAGGGTTGTAGAGATGAAGATAAAGAACACTTACGAAAAATGCAATGATATTCTATGTCAGGGAAATGTACATCTGTCGTCGAAGTTGTGTTCGGTATCTGTTGAGAGTCGTCTTCTTTGCGCTGTATTGCTCCTTGGGCATGAGCAAATAGCTTTGTCTGAGCCATCAGATTTACAAAAAAATGTTGGGCTAGCGTGAGTTTAAAAAATAAGAATTTACTTACCGATAATTCTATTTCTCGGAGTCCGTAGTGGATGCTGGGGTTCCTGAAAGGACCATGGGGAATAGCGGCTCCGCAGGAGACAGGGCACAAAAAGTAAAGCTTTAGGATCAGGTGGTGTGCACTGGCTCCTCCCCCTATGACCCTCCTCCAAGCCAGTTAGGTACTGTGCCCGGACGAGCGTACACAATAAGGGAGGAATTTTGAATCCCGGGTAAGACTCATACCAGCCACACCAATCACACCGTACAACTTGTGATCTAAACCCAGTTAACAGTATGATAACAGCGGAGCCTCTGAAAAGATGGCTCACAACAATAATAACCCGATTTTTGTAACTATGTACAAGTATTGCAGATAATCCGCACTTGGGATGGGCACCCAGCATCCACTACGGACTCCGAGAAATAGAATTATCGGTAAGTAAATTCTTATTTTCTCTATCGTCCTAGTGGATGCTGGGGTTCCTGAAAGGACCATGGGGATTATACCAAAGCTCCCAAACGGGCGGGAGAGTGCGGATGACTCTGCAGCACCGAATGAGAGAACTCCAGGTCCTCTTTTGCCAGGATATCAAATTTGTAGAATTTTACAAACGTGTTCTCCCCTGACCACGTAGCTGCTCGGCAGAGTTGTAATGCCGAGACCTCTCGGGCAGCCGCCCAAGATGAGCCCACCTTCCTTGTGGAATGGGCCTTAACCGATTTAGACTGTGGCAGGCCTGCCTCAGAATGTGCAAGTTGAATTGTGTTACAAATCCAACGAGCAATCGCCTGCTTAGAAGCAGGCGCACCCAACTTGTTGGGTGCATACAGTATAAACAGCGAGTCAGATTTTCTGACTCCAGCTGTCCTGGAACATATTTTCAGGGCCCTGACAACTCCTAGCAACTTGGAGTCCTCCAAGTCCCTAGTAGGTGCAAGGCACCACAATAAGCTGGTTCAGGTGAAACACTGACACCACCTTAGGGAGAGAACTGGGGACGAGTCCGCAGCTCTGCCCTGTCCGAATGGACAAACAGATATGGGCTTTTTTGAGAAAAAAACACCAATTTGACACTCGCCTGGTCCAGGCCAGGGCCAAGAGCATGGTCACTTTTTATGTGAGATGCTTCAAATCCACATATTTGACTGGTTTTAAACCAATGTGATTTGAGGAATCCCAGAACTACGTTGAGATCCCACAGTGCCACTGGAGGCACAAAAAAGGGGTTTGTATATGCAATACTCCCTTGACAAACTTCTGGACTTCAGGAACTGAAGCCAATTCTTTCTGGAAGAAAATTTACAGGGCCGAATTTGAACCTTAATGGACCCCAATTTGAGGCCCATAGACACTCCTGTTTGCAGGAAATGCAGGAAACGACCGAGTTGAAATTTCTTTGTGGGGCCTTCCTGGCCTCACACCACGCAACATATTTTCGCCACACGTGGTGATAATGTTGTGCGGTCACCTCCTTTCTGGCTTTGACCAGGGTAGGAATGACCTCTTCCGGAATGCCTTTTTTCCCTTAGGATCCGGCTTTCCATCGCCATGCCGACAAACGCAGCTGCGGTAAGTCTTGGAACAGACATGGTACTTGCTGAAGCAAGTCCCTTCTTAGCGGCAGAGGCCATAAGACCTCTGTAAGCATCTCTTGAAGTTCCGGGTACCAAGTCCTTCTTGGCCAATCCGGAGCCATGAGTATAGTTCTTACTCCTCTACGTCTTATAATTCTCAGCACCTTAGGTATGAGAAGCAGAGGAGGGAACACATACACCGACTGGTACACCCACGGTGTTACCAGAACGTCCACATCTATTGCCTGAGGGTCTCTTGACCTGGCGCAATACCTGTCCCGTTTTTTGTTCAGACGGGACGCCATCATGTCCACCTTTGGTATTTCCCAACGGTTTACAATCATGTGGAAAAAACTTCTCAATGAAGTTTCCACTCTCCCGGGTGGAGGTCGTGCTGAGGAAGTCTGCTTCCCAGTTTCCATTCCCGGGATGAAAAACTGCTGACAGTGTTATCACATGATTTTCCGCCCAGCGAAAAGTCCTTGCAGTTTCTGCCATTGCCCTCCTGCTTCTTGTGTCGCCCTGTCTGTTTACGTGGGCGACTGCCGTGATGTTTTTCCCACTGGATCAATACCGGCTGACCTTGAAGCAGAGGTCTTGCTAAGCTTAGAGCATTATAAATTTACCCTTAGCTCCAGTATATTTATGTGGAGAAAAGTCTCCATACTTGATCACACTCCCTGGAAATTTTTTCCTTGTGTGACTGCTCCCCAGCCTCTCAGGCTGGGCTCCGTGGTTACCAGCATCCAATTCCGAATGCCGAATCTGCTGCCCTCTAGAAGATGAGCACTCTATAACCACCACAGGAGAGACACCCTTGTCCTTGGATATTGGGTTATCCGCTGATGCATCTGAAGATGCGATCCGGACCATTTGTCCAGCAGATCCCACTGAAAAGTTCTTACGTGAAATCTGCCGAATGGAATTGCTTCGTAGGAAGCCACCATTTTTACCAGGACCCTTGTGCAATGATGCACTGTTTTTAGGAGGTTCCTGACTTGCTCGGATAACTCCCTGGCTTTCTCTTCCGGGAGAAACACCTTTTTCTGGACTGTGTCCAGAATCATCCCTAGGCACAGCAGACGTGTCGTCGGGATCAGCTGCGATTTTGGAATATTTAGAATCCACCCGTGCTGATTGTAGCAGTATCCGAGATAGTGCTACTCCGACCTCCAACTGTTCCCTGGACTATGCCCCTATCAGGAGATCGTCCAAGTAAGGGATAATTAAGACGCCTTTTCTTCGAAGAAGAATCATCAATTCGGCCATTACCTTGGTAAAGACCCCAGGGTGCCGTGGACAATCCAAACGGCAGCGTCTGAAACTGATAGTGACAGTTCTGCACCACGAACCTGAGGTACCCTTAGTGAGAAGGGCAAATTTGGGACATAGAGGTAAGCATCCCTGATGTCCCGGGACACTATATAGTCCCCTTATTCCTGGTTCGTTATCACTGCTCTGAGTGACTTCATCTTAATTTGAACCTTTGTAAGTGTTCAAAAAAAATTTTTTAGAATAAGTCTCACCTAGCCTTCTGGCTTCAGTACCACAATATAGTGTGGAATAATACCCCTTTTCTGTAGTAGGAGGGGTAATTTAATTATCACCTGCTGGGAATACAGCTTGTGAATTTTTTCCCATACTACCTCCTTGTCGGAGGGAGACTTGGTAAAGCAGACTTCAGGAGCCTGCGAAGGGGAAACGTCTCGACATTCCCATCTGTACCCCCGGGATACTACTTGTAGGATCCAGGGGTCCTGTACGGTCTCAGCGCCATGCTGAGAACTTGTCAGACGCGGTGGAACGCTTCTGTTCCTGGGAATGGGCTGCCTGCTGCAGTCTTCTTCCCTTTCCTCTATCCCTGGGCAGATATGATGTTATAGGGACGAGAGGACTGAGGCTGAAAAGACGGTGTCTTTTTCTGCAGAGATGTGACTTAGGGTAAAAAACGGTGGATTTTCCAGCAGTTGCCGTGACCACCAGGTCCGATGGACCGACCCCAAACAAGTCCTCTTCCTGTATACGGCCATACTGTGCCGTTTGGAATCTGCATCACCTGACCACTGTCGTGTCCATAACATCTTCTGGCAGTTATGGACATCGCGTTTATTCATGATGCCAGAGTGCAAATATCCCTCTGTGCATCTCGCATATATAGAAATGCTCTATAGTCAATAAAATACTGTCCCTGTCAAGGGTATCAATATTTTTAGTCAGGGAATCCGACCAAGCCACCCTAGCTCTGCACATCCAGGCTGAGGCGATCGCTGGCCGCAGTATAACACCAGTATGTGTGTATATACTTTTTATTATATTTTCCAGCCTTGTCAGCTGGTCCTTGAGGACGGCCCTATCTATAGACGGTACCGCCACTTGTTTTGATAAGCGTGTGAGCGCCTTATCCACCTTAAAGGGTGTTTCCCAACGCGCCCTAACTTCTGGTGGGAAAGGGTATACCGCCCATAATTTTCTATCGGGGGGAACCCACGCATCATCACACACTTTATTTAATTTATCTGATTCAGGAAAAACTATGGTAGTTTTTTCACATCCCACATAATACCCTCTTTTGTGGTACTTGTAGTATCAGAAATACGTAACACCTCCTTCATTGCCTTTAACGTGTGGCCCTAATAAGGAATACGTTTGTTTATTCACCGTCGACACTGGATTCAGTGTCCCTGTCTGTGTCTGTGTCGACCGACTAAAGTAAACGGGCGTTTTAAAACCCTTGACGGTGTTTTTGAGACGTCTGGACCGTACTAATTGTTTGTCGGCCGTCTCATGTCGTCAACCGACCTTGCAGCGTGTTGACATTATCACGTAATTTCCTAAATAAGCCATCCATTCCGGTGTCGACTCCCTAGAGAGTGACATCACCATTACAGGCAATTGCTCCGCCTCCTCACCAACATCGTCCTCCTACCTGTCGACACACACGTACCGACACACAGCACACACACAGGGAATGCTCTGATAGAGGACAGGACCC
Source organism: Pseudophryne corroboree (assembly GCF_028390025.1). NCBI lineage: Eukaryota > Metazoa > Chordata > Amphibia > Anura > Myobatrachidae > Pseudophryne > Pseudophryne corroboree. The sequence continues at coordinate 860,579,706 of NC_086447.1, forward strand.
ACTAGCCCTTTGGAGAGACAGAGGGAGAGTTTGCCAGCACACACCAAAAACGCTATAATTATATAGGGACAACCTTATATAAGTGTTTTCCCTTATAGCATCTTAATATATATATAAGCATATCGCCAAATTAGTGCCCCCCCTCTCTGTTTTAACCCTGTTTCTGTAGTGCAGTGCAGGGGAGAGCCTGGGAGCCTTCCCTCCAGCCTTTCTGTGAGGGAAAATGGCGCTGTGTGCTGAGGAGATAGGCCCCGCCCCTTTTTCGGCGGCCTCGTCTCCCGCTCTTAACGGATTCTGGCAGGGGTTAAATATCTCCATATAGCCTCCGGAGGCTATATGTGAGGTATTTTTAGCCAAAATAGGTATTCATTTGCCTCCCAGGGCGCCCCCCTCCCAGCGCCCTGCACCCTCAGTGACTGCCGTGTGAAGTGTGCTGAGAGGAAAATGGCGCACAGCTGCAGTGCTGTGCGCTACCTTTAGAAGACTGAGGAGTCTTCTGCCGCCGATTCTGGACCTCTTCTTACTTCAGCATCTGCAAGGGGGCCGGCGGCAAGGCTCCGGTGACCATCCAGGCTGTACCTGTGATCGTCCCTCTGGAGCTGATGTCCAGTAGCCAAGAAGCCAATCCATCCTGCACGCAGGTGAGTTCACTTCTTCTCCCCTAAGTCCCTCGTTGCAGTGATCCTGTTGCCAGCAGGACTCACTGTAAAATAAAAAACCTAAGCTAAACTTTCCTAAGCAGCTCTTTAGGAGAGCCACCTAGATTGCACCCTTCTCGGCCGGGCACAAAAATCTAACTGGCTTGGAGGAGGGTCATAGGGGGAGGAGCCAGTGCACACCACCTGATCCTAAAGCTTTACTTTTTGTGCCCTGTCTCCTGCGGAGCCGCTATTCCCCATGGTCCTTTCAGGGACCCCAGCATCCACTAGGACGATAGAGAAATACTAGGGAAACTGGGGATCCATGGCAAAGTTCATCAAGTGTCCATATTTAAAGTTGTCAAATCTTCTTCTTTGGTGCTTGTCTGTTGTCTGTATAGCGTCTCGTCAACTTCCTCGTCCAAGGGGGTCTTTGTATCTTGGAGAAAAGCAGAAAAACAGGTGAAAGAAACGGACCGTATAATCGCATTTTCATCACATTCTGGTTTCTATCATTGGGTCATAAATCAAATCCAGGTTAATTACGGTTTCCTCACTCCTCAAGCTCATCACTTTTGTACTTTGTTTGCACCTCATTAAAGCCTGCCCGCATCTAAATATCAATCCAATCGATATAACGACACCCAAGATACATAGTAGAAACTTTCCAACATCCATTATGACTCCTTGAGCCCATTCTCCCAAACCGGAGAACCAATTTCGCGGGTTCAACCATGACACCCAACTAGTCAGCTCATTACCTACAGCAGCAAGGGTGAGATTGTGTTTTCGACGAAATTCCCACTTCAATTGGAGAATATCGTCCATCTTTTGGTCTATGACCTCTACCGGATCCTCGGTGCTATTCGTGATATACGTGCAACACTTTATGCCGTACTGTGTTGCCAATGTAACACAATATCCGCCTGTTACTGCTGTAAGATAATTAAGAACCATCCTATGCTGAACTAGTTCTGTTTTATAAGCTTGAAGTTCTCTTCCAGTGTATCTAAACGTGTCATCATACATTTCAGTGATATTATCTAACAAATTGGCGAGTGCGGAAATGTATCTATAATTCATCACTCCACGAGCGGTGCGAGTGAAATCTAACGCTACCAGAACCTGAATCCCGGTGGATTCATGGATAAGATCAGAGGCCGGATGCTCTAACCTTTCTGACAGTTGTCTTTTAACTCGGTGCTCGTAATGAGTGTGAGTATAAGGAGCTTGGGCACCACGGTGTATGTCCTTCATTTTGTCATGTGTAACAGTCATCACTTCAGGCAATACTTTTCCAATATAACACAATCCTTCAGAGTTTGGGGCAAGCCACTTGTACGCCTTTCTCCCGCATATGAAATATGCGTCATCGGGGAGAACATATGGGACGGAGAAGGACATGACCATGTTACAAACCTTCCAGGTGAAATCTCCTGACCCTAATTCTTCCATCTGCTTAATGCACGTATCGGTTTGTACGATATGTGCACAGTATCCTGGTGATACCTCTCCAACTCTAGTAATCCTATTTCCTAAGGTATATCGATACCGAAAAGATTTTCCTCTACTGGCTATATGGCGTACGAGCTCTGTATCTGTAGGCATTCTATCTGCTCTGTGTGAAAAGGTCATGGTAAGGTTGCTCCATGACACTTCCCAATTTCCCGGTTTTCTGGGATTGGAGATGTTAAAACATAAGAGGGACCTATCCACATGGTATTGGTGGAGCTTCAAACTAGGAGGGCTGGAGATGTTAAACCTCCGGTCCACCGGTCTCCCACCACTTAGCTCAAGTACCTCCCCTAACGTTAAAGGAAATGGTACTAGCCCTGATTTGCTGTGACCCTGAGGTACTTGAGAGCATACCCAACAATCTGTTTGGTTTAACACGTTACCCACTAGAGAGTGATAGTCACTCAATGGATGCCGGTCCATATGGATATTAAAACTAGATTGGCATTTCTTTATGCATCCATCTTCAACCAGATTATCACAGAGCCTACAGATACAATTTTCTTCAGCTAACAATCCATCACAATTTCTTCTATCGGATCGTTTTCTGATACTCGCCTTTGCTTGTTGGTTTGGTTGATCTTGGAAAACTACGCCTCCATCATCATAATCGGAACCCATTCCAGAACCTCTCTCGACCTCTATGGTACTCTCGCCGGAACAGACTGCTCTGGTCAACATCATGGTTAACATCAAAATCCGGATCACAGTCTCTTGGGGCAAGTCCATCTTTGAGGAGGAAATAGAGAAGAATGAGAAGGGGGAAAAAGAAATTTTAAGGGAGAGGGGCTGGGAAGTGGAGAAAAACAATAAAAGGGAGAAGGGAGTCGACAACTGCTTTCGGTCTTCAAGGCTCAGGTGCCGCCTCAGTCCTCCTGGAACAGACACTCCAGTGATACAACCTCTACCGTCTGTTCCTTATCACGGGACTTCTCTGGATCAGCAACCTTTTTGCAGTGGGATGAATGGACCCAGGTCTCTCTCTCAGCAACCTTCAATGCTGTGGTGCTAGTCAATAAGACCTGGTATGGTCCTTCCCATCTATCAATAAGACAACCTGAGCGTAGAAAATTTCGTATCATTACATAATCCCCAGGTTCAATGTCATGACAATTACTATCTGGTAAATCAGGAATCATCAACTTCAGATTATCATTTTGATTCCTCAACTGCTTACTCATGTTAATCAAGTACTTTACAGTTACTTCATTGTTACATTTCAAATCATCCTGAGGGTTAATCATGACATGCGGTTGTCGACCAAACAAGATTTCAAAAGGAGACAGATTAAGAGGGGACCTGGGAGTGGTTCTGATGCTATACAAAACAATGGGTAAAGCTTCTGGCCACGTCAATCCTGTCTCTGCCATTACTTTACTCAATTTATTTTTAATAGTGCTGTTCACTCTTTCGACCTTCGCACTCGCCTGTGGACGGTACGGAGTGTGCAGCTTGCTATCAATTCCCATCAACTTACACATTCCTTGAAAGACATCACCTGTAAAATGGGTACCCCTATCACTTTCAATGATTCTAGGGATACCATATCTACATACAAATTCCTGCACAATTTTCTTAGCTGTAAACATAGCGGTATTTGTAGCTGCTGGAAAAGCTTCGACCCAATTCGAGAAAACATCTATACAAACAAGTACATATTTCAAATTTCGACATGGGGGTAATTGAATGAAGTCAATTTGTATTACCTGGAAAGGGCCGCCGGCAGGTGGGATATGGGATGGTTCTGTAGGTATTGCTTTTCCAATATTCTTTCTCAGACAGGTAAGGCATGACATTGCTCTTTTACCCGCATGAGAGGAGAATCCTGGGGCGCACCAGTATGCTCTTACCAATTTGCACATCCCCTCCTTGCCTAGATGAGTCAGCCCGTGAGCTGCTTCAGCCAGACATGGAAGGTATGCCCTGGGGGCCACTGGTTTACCATGTCCATCCGTCCAGAGCCCTGAGGACTCCTGGCCATATCCCTTTGCCTTCCAGACTGCTCTCTCCTGTGTGGAACACAAATTCTGCATCTCACACAACTTTTGTGTGTTGATGGTATTAAATACCATCAGTTGTGTGGTGTCTGTCTGTATGGGGGTAGCAGCTGCAAGCTTTGCGGCTTCGTCTGCTCGGCTGTTACCAAGGGATACTGGGTCTTGGCTATATGTATGTGCTTTACATTTGATAACAGCCACTCTGTCGGGTTCCTGTATCGCTGTTAGAAGCCTTTTTATATAAGCTGCATGCGCTATCGGTGTACCAGCCGCCGTCATGAAATTTCTGAGCCGCCATAGCGCTCCGAAATCATGGACTACCCCGAACGCGTATCTGGAATCGGTGTAGATATTGGCTGACTTACCCTTAGCCAATTCACATGCTCTGGTTAGGGCGACCAGTTCAGCAACCTGGGCTGAGTGAGGTGGGCCTAGCGGTTCCGCTTCTATGGTGTCTTGGTCATCTACGACTGCGTATCCAGTACACAAGTCTCCCGAGTCTGACTGTCTGTGACAACTACCGTCCGTGTAGAACGTGAGTTCTGCATCTTCCAGTGGATTGTCACTGATGTCAGGCCTTGCGGTAAAATTTTGGGTCAAATATTCCATACAATCATGTGTATCTTCCTTTGCATTAAATCCTCCTTCCCCATCACTCTCACCTTCCACCCTTTGTGTCTGACCAGGCACACCTGGGAGAAATGTTGCAGGATTTAATGCGCTGCATCTCCTTATGGTGATGTTTACTGGGGCCATTAATGCCAATTCCCATCTCGTAAACCTTGCTGATGAGACGTGTCTGGTTTGGGCAGAATTCAATAAGGCAGATACCGCATGCGGTGTATGGATTGTGAGGTTGTGGCCTAGCACAACATCTTCGCTTTTCGTCACTAGCAATGCTATCGCCGCAACGCTACGCAAGCATGTGGGGAGGGATCGCGCTACCGTGTCTAGCTGGGCGCTGTAGTATGCAATTGACCTGCTGGCGTCACCGTGTTTTTGTGTTAGTACACCTGCTGCGCACCCAGCACTTTCTGTTCCGTATAGTTCAAAGGGTTTCCCATAGTCTGGCATACCTAGTGCTGGTGCCTGCGTTAGGCACTGTTTGAGTCTCTCAAATGCTGTTTCAGATTCGTCTGTATGCGAAATCCGATCAGGTTTGTTTGAAGAGACCATTTCCTGCAAAGGTAGCGCCAATATGGAAAACCCTGGGATCCAATTACGGCAATACCCACACATTCCTAAAAACGTCCTGATCTGTTGCTGGGTTTGTGGCAGTGTCATGTCTCTAATGGCTTGGATTCTATCAGCGGTCAGGTGTCTCAGTCCTTGTGTTAGACAGTGTCCCAAATATTTTACCTTAGCTTGGCATAATTGCAACTTGTCTTTGGAAACCTTGTGACCTGTGTCTGAAAGATGAAACAGGAGCTGTTTCGTATCCTTCAGAGATGCTTCCAGTGAATCTGAACACAGTAATAAATCGTCCACATACTGTATCAATACTGATCCACTGTCTGGTTGGAAAGACTGTAAACAATCATGCAAAGCCTGAGAAAATATACTTGGACTATCTATGAAACCTTGGGGTAACCGAGTCCACGTGTATTGGACTCCTCTGTATGTGAATGCAAACAAATATTGGCTGTCAGGGTGCAGAGGTACCGAAAAGAAAGCGGAGCAGAGGTCAATAACAGTGAAAAATTTGGCAGTGGGAGGAATTTGCATTAGGATGACAGCTGGATTAGGCACTACGGGGAACTGACTCTCAACTATTTTGTTAATCCCCCTTAGATCCTGCACTAGCCTGTAACCCCTCCCCCCACTCTTTTTAACAGGGAAGATGGGACTATTTGCTGTGCTGGACGTTCTTACTAGAATGCCCTGTTGTAGCAAGCGCTCTATTACTGGGAAAACTCCTAACTCCACCTCTGGCTTCAGAGGATACTGTGGGATTTTTGGAGCTATCCTACCATCTTTTACTTGTACAACTACTGGAGCTACGTTTGCCATTAATCCAGTGTCCTGTCCATCTTTTGTCCAAAGTGACTCTGGTATCTGAGATATCATCTCTTCTACTTGGGATGGATTCCTATTTGTCATAATGGAATGTGACATTAATTTTGATGGGGAGTCTAGCATGTCTCGTACTTCCTGAGCGTGATTCTCAGGAATGTCCAAGAATACACCTTCAGGAGTACAATAAATGACGCAACCCATTTTACATAGTAAGTCTCTCCCCAGGAGATTAGTTGGTGCCGATGCAGCCAGCAAAAAGGAATGCTTGGTATGCAAAGGCCCTATTGTAATCTCGGCTGGTTTGCTAACAGGGTAGTGCTGGACTACTCCTGTTACTCCCATGGCTGGAACTGTCCTACCAGTGGTTCTCATGCCCACTGTCGAATTTATCACTGACTTGGCCGCCCCTGTGTCTACAAGAAAGTTTAAAGTTTTACCAGCTACATTGATTGCAATTTCTGGTTCGCTTCCAAGACTAGCAATCAACTTAACTGGGTGCAGATTACAGGTATGGCCACACCCCTATTGGGTATGCTGACCTCCCTGAATCCCGCTGGCAGCAACTACTTGTGAGGGAGTTAGCTGGGAACTACCAGAGGCATGCCAATCTCTGTTCGGGGGATATCTTTTTGTTTCTCCTGTATGTGGCTCAAAACTCCGCCTCTGTGGACCCTGCTCCCAATGTCGTGTGTTGTGTTGTTGTCTAGGGGGTTGAAAAGATCTTTGTACATTCTTTGTTCTACATTCTCGTGCAAAGTGTCCCGGTCTGTTACAAGAAAAACATGTTATTACACTTGCCTTACCCACAGGATTCGGTGGTACATACGCAGGCTGCCTTGTGGTCAGCGCCTGTATACTTACGGACATCAACTTATCACTTTGCAATTCCCTGTGCCTAGTGATGTTTCTGTCGTGATCAATAGCAGCCTCTCTCAAGCCGGACACTGACAGACCTCGCCAGCATGGTTGCGTGGTCTGAACCCTAGTCTTTAATGTTTCCTTTAAACCATCCATCAGTACAGATACTGCTACTTCTCGATGGTTTGGGTTGGTCTTAATGTCTTCTATACCAGTGTACTTTGCCATTTCTAATAGTGCCCGGTGAAAATATTCTGTTGCCGTTTCGGACTCCTTTTGCTTAATGGAAAATATTTTATTCCATTTAACAACGGCTGGGAAATACTCCTTTAGCTGTAAATTTATCCTTTTTACATTATCCTTGTTGTACACGTCTGTAAGCGGTACATCTTTATCCAATGCACAGTCAGCTAAAAATTGAGTTGCGTCAACATTGGAAGGTAAACAAGCTCTTAGCAGTATCTGCCAATCCTTGTTGTTGGGTTCTACAGTGTTACCTAGATCCCTGATGTATTTTTGGCTAGCAACTAAGTCCTTTCTGGGGTCAGGAAATTCGGACACTATTGTTCTTAATTCCATTCTGGAAAATGGAGTGTACATGGCAATGTTCCTTATGGGAGTGGCTCCAGACACATCTGTTTTTCCATTGGGAACTGCTATTACCCTTACAGGAGCAATTCTAACAGCCTCTTCCTGTGTAGATTCTACAGCTTGTTGTGGTACAATTGTTTCAGTGTAGTGCATGGTGCCGTACTTACCCGTTGACACGACCTCACCTATCCCTCCGCTAGGGGCTTTCACTAATCTCGTGGGTGTCGCTGTGCCTACTGTGGTTTCTGCTATGGTGGCTGCAAGAGAGAGAGCTGAAATTGTTGCTGAATCGTCTTCTTGATCACACTCCTGAGGAAGGTTCAAAACAGGGTACATCTTGCACGGGTTAATACTTGCATGAGTTATTTGGTTAACATCATTAACATTTACAGGGTTACTAAGAGTTTGTGTTTTACAACCCAGTGCGTTTCTCTCCGCAATCAACTTCTCTCCTGCAATGTATGGTGGAGGAGGAGCTGTGGCAATCAACTTCCTGACTGCCCCAGATCCTGCCGCCAGAGCCAAACCTCTCTGTATCTCACCTTCCTGGTGCCATAACTGTAAATAATCATGATGCTGAATTCGTCTCTTTGCTGATTTTACGAGACATATCCTCCTCCTTAAATTTTGTAACACTTCTGGACTAAAGCTACCTATTCTTGGGAATTTGTCCCTGTCTTGTACAGTCATTCTCTCCCATTCATCACATAAAAGATTCGGTGTGAATTCCATATTTTTCACACATTACATATCGTGCCGACCCAACTGGTCGGTTCACAGAATCAACCTGAACCAGGGTTGATCGCCCCCTACCTGAGCAACTGGCCCCCATAGTCTGCAGGTGTTGCTTAGTCCTCCTTGGATTTCTGTATCAAGGTTTTCAGCAAGCCTTTACAGACAACCAAATTACTCCACAGTAGGCCGGCGGTGGCGGTTTACCGAGTACCCCACTCACTCGCCCACCTCGACCAATACGACCTGATCACACCGATATGGTGCTGGCGTACTCGATACAGGGCCCCTATGGAACCTTCAGTTTACTGGAACATATGAGGGTTACCCGCAGGACACTTACTCTTTCCAGTAAAGTTGGGGTTGTTAGATAGTTCCTGAGTGACCAGCGAACTTCCCTTCCAAAAATAAAAAATTACACAAATCACGTCAGAATGTACAGATAGCGTTTGTGACCACTTTACTCTAATGGTATTAGGTCAGATTACTAACTACTGCACACAATTACGTGTGGTCCAATCGTTCAGTACACAAGCACTACTTGTCATGTACTGAAAGATCAATGGAATCGATGTTTCCGGCCGCGATTCCTTCAGCAAGAGCTTATGGCCTATATGGGTTCTGCACCAACACCCCAGGCGTTGTGCCACTGGACTTTTATAGCGGACCTCTTTGTCTATTTTACCTGTTACCTTATGACCTCCTGGTCTGTTACCTTATGACCTCCTGGTCTTGTTACCTTATGACCTCCTGGTCTTGTTACCTTATGGTCCGCTATACTCTAATGCTCAAATATTATTTAACCAGGGATGACTCCCTAGCCACCGTATATGTCACTTACACGTATGTCCCTTGACGAGTACCCGGCTTTCCTTTTGGTTCCACCTTAAAGTTATATAAACTTTTGTATACAAAACACACTCACTCAACACATGTACACTTTTGTTTCTATATCTATTTCTGCGCAGAAATTGTCTTCAGTCCAACAGTGTTACCAATTAGGAGCAGGATCTGTTAAACTAAATTTCAGATTTTTTTTTTCCCAAAAATAGATTTGCGTTATTTACCGCTTCGCGTTATCTACCGCTGTGCGTTACTTATCGCCTTGCGCTAATTATCGCTTTGCGCTAATTCAACTTTTCGTGACTTGAGCTACGTTGCGTAACCAGACGCTACGTTGCGTAATGTCCGCTGCGTGCGTCTGCCGTTTGGATTGCGTACGCAAGTCTTTTGTTAGGGACACGTGTACGCAAAACAAAGATCCACCGTAACACAATTTCTACCTTTATCAATGTAGGTGATCCCTGATCATCTACCGCACACCACACTGACTGTCTTATCTCCCAGACAAGCCGTGTGTTGGTCTATACTTTAACTATTACCTCTACTATGAAATAACAGCAAATCTCTTTTTGCACTTTCTATCAACTATAAAACTTGGCAAACAGGAATAGTGATATACGAAATTTGAAAAAGAAATGCAGATAAATGTATGCGTGCGTGTATACGCAAGACAGAAGAGAAATAAAACAGTTTTAAAAGACACAAGCGTTTTGTTCTTACTTCCGGTTCCCGGATTCCTTCAGCACTCTTTATCTAAGCGAAGCAGACGCTTATCCCGTCAGCACTGTGAGACAACCTCCCACCCTTTGCTGGAGGGATAATGTCTGCTGATCTACCTAGTGCAGATATGAGAAGGATAGGACGAGTCCCCAATTGACAATGCTAAATTCCTTTGTCGTATAACAACCCTTTATGAAGCTAAGAACACTGTACGCTGTTTGCTTAAGAAGTACCGTAATGGTACGCTATTGGCGTAGCGATCGCTCAGCCGTAGGCGAGACGCTCAAGCGTCACGTTCGCTCACGGCCCAGTGATCACAGGACACGTTATTGGCTATGACTAGAGTAATGATTCGCTATGGCGTAGCGGACGCTCGAGACCACGAGGAGATCACCAGCGGCGCAGACGCTCACAACGCTATACCTTAATGTTTAAACCTTATACCAAAGAAACACAAAGAATACCTTAATGTGAGTACAGGGTGTAAGTGCAACCTTGTGTAACCTGACTAACTACAAAGCTGCTTGAGCGTCACCGACGCTCAAGTGAACACTTAACACTATAGAAAATACACAGATACTGGTTTAGGTTCCAAAGCCTATTAACTGTATTATATCTAATATACTTGTAAAAAGGGGATAACAGTACAAATGATACACTACAATATAACAAAGACTTCCTAACCACAGAACTAAACAATAAATACAAAAAGACAATACTACACTGACCTAAATGCAATACAATACAATACTATCTAATACAATACAATACTAGCCTAGTCTAGGGGAGATATGAGAGAACAGAACAGAGAGAGAGAGAGAGAGAGAGAGAGAGAGAGAGAGAGAGAGAAATTGGCTCACAGAAAGACAATGATAACGGAGAGAAACTTACGCACAAAGGGTATGATCGCCTGCGCCTCGATATCCAGCTCCCGGCTATCAGCAGATAACCGTTGATGAGAGAGTGAGAGCTGGATGTGGTCGGCCTGCCTATTTATGCCCCACACACAATGCAATCTCATGGTCCTACAATCCCATTGTCCATTGGCCGAAGGAATTCGGCCCTGCATCATAACAAAAGGTCATAGGGTGATTCATACAGGTGGGCTGTGACGATTTCCAACAGCTCAGGTGGGTGGGAAACTGGGTTTCCCGCCGCATACCTGAGTATGTGTAAATAATAGAAATGGACATAAACTTCTTATGTCCATAACTATTCGCACGAGCGATTAGTACGCTCCAAACCAACACCGGAATATTGCTAATTAAATACTCTTCCGATGGGTACCAAACACTGCTGTATGATTCCTGTTAGACCCTTCGTACGATATAAAGAGGGATTCCTCAGCTCTGGGACATTGTATTTTAACCAAACTTTCAGAATCTATCAAAGGGACCATGATCTATAAACTACATTAATTGTGAACATTTGTAACGAATGAGTCGCACGCTACGACTACATAAACTCTACCGTAAATACGCATACCGCGCCTGCGAGTGCACGCTATTGCGGGTATGCGCCTTCACGGGAGAGCGCACGCACGCGCAGCGCGGACCAGTGTGCGGTGCAAATATGGCAACGTGCATAGAGACATTTTTCTGACTTTGACAGCTCTCACGAGCAGGGCCCTCTTCCATCAATAATAATAATATTAATAATAATAATAATAAAACTTTCTGTAGCATGGTACATATGGGAAATGCGGCCAAAACTGCATTTTGCTTTTAGTACTTCCAGCATACATCTGAAATACGTGTATTTTATTTTTATTTTTTTATTATAATACAGTTAAAATATAAAAGACAATTATTTGATCATTTGAATGCTATACTTAAAAAATATTCATCAGAAAGTGATGAGATAAATCAGTGACTGTCATACAAATGGTATCCGGGCTCTAGGTCGACCACACTTAGCTCGACACTGTCTAGATCGACCACTATTGGTCGACGGTAAGTCGACATGGTTTCTAGGTCGACATGGACTCTAGGTCGACATGTTCTAGGTCGACATGACAAAGGGTCGATATGAGTTTTTCACATTTTTTTTCCATTTTTTTTTTTACTTTTCCATACTTTACCATCCACGTGGACTACAACTGGGAACGGTAACCTGTGCCGAGCGCGAGGGGACACATTGCGAGGGAACATGGTCCACTAATTGGGGTTCCCGGTCACTGTACGGAGAAAACGACACCAAAAAAGAGAAAAAACTCACGTCCACCTTCTGTCATGTCGACCTAGAGTCCCTATCGACCTAGAAACCATGTCGACCTACTTACTGTCGACCAATAGTGATCGACCTAGACACTGTCGACCTAAGTCTGGTAGACCCTACATACCACACCCCATACAAAAACTGAACAATGGGGGTAATTCCGAGTTGATCGCAGCAGGACATTTTTTTAGCTGTAGGGCAAAACCATGTGCACTGCAGGGGGGGCAGATATAACATTTGCAGAGAGAGTTAGATTTGGGTGGGTTATTTTGTTTCTGTGTAAGGTAAATACTGGCTGCTTTATTTTTACACTGCAATTTAGATTGCAGATTGAACACACCACACCCAAATCTAACTCTCTCTGCACATGTTATATCTGCCTCCCCTGCACTGCACATGGTTTTGCCCAACTGCTAACAAAAATCCTGCTGCGATCAACTTGGAATTACCCCCAATATGTGGTCAGTCTACTGGTTACTATACATTACTTCATGAAGTAAGAGTATGAGGGAGGTGGTGCGTGCAGCCTGGTATACAGGTAGACGAGGAAGGGGAAAATGACGGCAATGGCTGTTTAATCCAGCACAGAGGGATCGAACGCAACATCTCCCAACTACCGCATATAAAATATATACTCATAAGGTACATTTAGTATTCTGTAAGTCCCCTATTAAATGTCATCTCATTCAGGATTTGCCTATTCCGCTTAGTGTTACCTATACAGAGTGCCCAAGATGGCTGCCTTGTGGCAAGATAAATAATTCTAGGAGTATATGAACCAAAATAGCTGCCTCAACTCTTATGGTTTATGTTCGGAATTTCTGTATTTTCTGTAAAGCAAAACTTCTGCATTACGTGTCCATGTAAGCACCTTCTTCCTTCATAATTACAAATTATTATTATTATTAATTCTAATTTAGTTATGTAAAATATACTTCTTAACCTGATCATATGGCTAGTTGTTTTGTGCACGTTGTTGTGATTATAGCAACAGATTTGAACTGGTCACAGACCATCCTGTCTTCCCTGTTCTTGTGGGAATCAGTGACCGGTCATATGGGGTGGTATTCATGTGACCGCCGGTCAGCTGACCGACAGTCACATGACCTCCTCCACGAGCCCGACGGCTCACTATCCCGATGATCGGCATGCCGACCAACAGGGACTATTTCCACTCGTGGGTGTCCACGACACCCATAGAGTGGGAATAGAACCCGTGGTGACCGCAGGTTGCCACCGAGCCCGCAGCGTGGCGAGCGCAGCAAGCCCGCAAGGGGCTTGCTGCACTCGCCCCTCCCCGCCGGGATCCCGGCGTCGGTATGCTGCCGGGATCTCGGCGTCGGTAAGCTGACCGGCGGTCAGGAGACCGCCGGTCACCAGTACTACACCCGTCATATGACAGTGTGAGGACAAGAGGCATGTAACATAGTGTGAGAAGCAGTGACCAGTCACGTGACAGTGGGCGGGATGCACCAACCTTTAAAATGCCAAACCTCAGAAAATGCAGTTTTTTGAGGCTTGGCCACTTACCGCATATGCACCAAGCCCCAGAATGCAATAGATTCCGAGACTTGGATGCAGCGGGCGACGCCACCTTTAGCTGCATGCAACATGTTATGGGAAGCAGTGACCAGTCCAGTGACTGTGTGAGGGCTGGATGTAACATGGTATTGGAAGGGGATTGGTGACAACAGAGACAGTACTGTACAGTAAATGTAACTGGGCTCCCGAAAAGTAACCTAATGATGCAGGGGGACAACAGTCACGGTGACTCAGATTGTGGTGTTAAGGGGGGTACTCACGGAGAGATCCATACTTAAAATCTAAGCAATCTGACTAGACTGCTTAGATTTTAAGCATAGACCACTCGTGTGTACCCCCACAGAGATAGCGATGCGCAGCCCCGCGCATCGCTATTGCTGGTGCTAGATTGGCCTGCCAGGCCAATCTAGCACATCGCTCATTTCACCCGCCGGGTGAAATGACCGCCCCCCCCCCCCCCGTCTCCCCCCGCATGCTCAGTACACATCGTGCTGTGCTGAGCGGCGGGAGAGATGTGTGCTGAGCGGTTCGCTCAGCACACATCTCTCCCATGTATAGGGCCCCTTACATGCAGCACATCTACATGGAATGTAGTTCATACGTTCTACTTGTTTTTTTAAAGTAAAAAAATCAATAAATGAAAGAGTGACACCGATATTCAATTTGTCCCGACGCTGACAGGTGATAAGTCTCGCCGCCGGGGGCTATCTAATTGGCCCCGATAAGCCGGCGCATGCCACAGCTTATCTGGGATTTTGCTTCACCTGCCTCTGGCAGGCGAAGCAAAATGCCCGATAACACTCATAACAGCCCCGTTTTCATCCGAAAACTGAGCTATTTCACCCAAAAACAAGCAGGTTTCACTGAACCTGTGTGTGTACAGGTGTAAAAGGACTTGTTACCGGCCAAGCTAATTAAATAGCCCGACCGCAGCACCCGAAGAAACATCGGGGGGTTTTACTCCCTATGGGGTATATGCAATTGTGGTCGAATTCCCGAAATTGTCGAATTTCGGGTCATTTTCGACCAAAAAAAAAAATTCCCCTATGCAATCCAGTGCTTTCCGACCAAAAAACGGACTTTCAAAATTCGACTTTTTGAAATTCGAATTTTTGCAAATTCGACTTTTCTGCAATGATACAAGTGCTGCAATTCGACCAAAGCATATTCAATTCAAGTTTTGAAATTCGACAGCAGTGCTTTTAGACAGCAAATTCGTCATTTTCAATCCGCCACACTTTGGAGGGTGAAAACAAATAAAAAAATTTTAAACATGTTTTTTTTGGTGTTTTTTTTTCTGGGAATAGCAGATCTATTTATATTAGAAGGGATTAGGTACTTTTTTTTTTTTTTTTGGGGAGGCACAAATATTATTTATATATTTTTTAAAATATTATTTTTTTTTTTTATTTTTTTTTTTATGCTGGAAGGGTAAAATCATAAAAAAAAATGGCGTGGGGTCCCCCCTCCAAAGCATAACCAGCCTCGGGCTCATTGAGCTGGTCCTGGTTCTAAAAATGCGGGGGAAAAATTGACAGGGGATCCCCCGTATTTTTAAAACCAGCACCGGGCTCTGCGCCTGGTGCTGGTGCCAAAAATACGGGGGACAAAAAGAGTAGGGGTCCCCCGTATTTTTAACACCAGCATCGGGCTCCACTAGCTGGACAGATAATGCCACAGCCGGGGGTCACTTTTATGCCGTGCCCTGCGGCCGTGGCATCAAATATCCAACTAGTCACCCCTGGCCGGGGTACCCTGGGGGAGTGGGGACCCCTTCAATCAAGGGGTCCCCCCCCCCCAGCCACCCAAGGGCCAGGGGTGAAGCCCGAGGCTGTCCCCCCCCCATCCAATGGGCTGCGGATGGGGGGGCTGATAGCCTTTGTGATAATAAAAAGATATTGTTTTTTCCAATAGTACTACAAGTCCCAGCAAGCCTCCCCCGCAAGCTGGTACTTGGAGAACCACAAGTACCAGCATGCGGGAGAAAAACGGGCCCGCTGGTACCTGTAGTACTACTGGGAAAAAAATACCCAAATAAAAACAGGACACACACACCGTCGACAGTAAAACTTTATTTCATACGTCGACACACACATACTTACCTATGTTCACACGCCGACATCGGTCCTCTTCTCCATGTAGAATCCACGGAAACCTGTAAAGAAAAGTTCAAAATACTCACCTCAACCATGGTCCAGAGATAAATCCACGGACTTGGCAAAATAAGAAAACGCAAATACCCGCACCAAAAACGGACTGAAAGGGGTCCCATGCTGACACATGGGACACCTTTCCACGAATGAGACCTGTCAGTGACAGCTGTCACTGACAGGTCTCTAAGCCAATCAGGAAGCGCAACTTCGTTGCGCTCACCTGATTGGCTGAGCGCTGTCTGCACTGTGACAGCGCATCGCACAGCTCCCTCCATTATATTCAATGGTGGGAACTTAGCGGCTAGCGGTGAGGTCACCCGCCGGTCAGCGGCTGACCGGCGGGTGACCCCACCGCTACCCGCAAAGTTCCCACCATTGAAAGTAATGGAGCGGCTTTGCGATGCGCTGTCACAGTACAGACAGCGGACAGCCAATCAGGTGAGCGCCACGGAAGTAGCGCTTCCTGATTGGCTGAAGGGACGTCAGTGACAGGAGTCACGTGATGTCCCGGCATTCGGGAGAAAGGGGTCTGATGTGAAAACATTGGACCCCTTTCTAGTCCGGTATGGATCGGTGTTCGGTTTGTTTTTTTGCCAAGAACGTGGATTTACCTCTGGACGTGGATGTACCTCTGGACGCTGGAAGGTGAGTATAATTTTTTCACAGGTACCCTCGGATCGTCGGCGACCGTGGCAGTCGGCGTGTCAACATAGGTAAGTATGTGTGTGTCGGCAGTATGTAATAAAGTTGTACAAGTCACGGTGTCTGTGTCCTGTTTTTATTTGGGTATTTTTTTTCCAGTAGTACTACAGGTACCAGCGGGCCCGTTTTTCTCCCGCATGCTGGTACTTGTGGTTCTCCAAGTACCAGCTTGCGGGGGAGGCTTGCTGGGACTTGTAGTACTAATGGAAAAAACAATATCTTTTTATTATCACAAAGGCTATCAGCCCCCCCATCCGCAGCCCATTGGATGGGGGGGGACAGCCTCGGGCTTCACCCCTGGCCCTTGGGTGGCTGGGGGGGGGGGACCCCTTGATTGAAGGGGTCCCCACTCCCCCAGGGTACCCCGGCCAGGGGTGACTAGTTGGATATTTGATGCCACGGCCGCAGGGCACGGCATAAAAGTGACCCCCGGCTGTGGCATTATCTGTCCAGCTAGTGGAGCCCGATGCTGGTGTTAAAAATACGGGGGACCCCTACTCTTTTTGTCCCCCGTATTTTTGGCACCAGCATCAGGCGCAGAGCCCGGTGCTGGTTTTAAAAATACGGGGGATCCCTGGCCAATTTTTCCCCTGCATTTTTAGAACCAGGACCAGCTCAAAGAGCCCGAGGCTGGTTATGCTTTGGAGGGGGGACCCCACGCCATTTTTTTCCCGGGTTTTTCACGTTTTTTTCCCGTTTTTTAAAATCGCGGCAAAATCCGCCAAATCGGCCGATTTTCGCCCGCGATTCTGGCGAATCCGTTTTTCATTGAATATGGTGAATCCCGGCAGGCACCTGCCGGGATTCACCTGGCGAATTTGGTCGAATTAAAAAACGGCGATAATTGCCGCGAATTCGACCGCAATTGCATATACCCCTATGTCTCTTCGGGCCAAACTGAATATCCCCTTCGTGTGGAGAAGAATAAGTTGCTGGAGTAGAAGACATATGCCTTCCTGTTACAAGAAGCTGCCCTGGACTAGAAGTACGGCTTATTGAGTAATTGCATACAGTATATACAGGGGTGGTATTCATGTGACCGCCGGTCAGCTGACCGACAGTCACATGACCTCCTCCACCAGCCCGACGGCTCACTATCCCTATGGTCGGCATGCCGACCAACAGGGACTATTTCCACTCGTGGGTGTCCACGACACCCATAGAGTGGGAATAGAACCCGTGGCGACCGCAGGTTGCCACCGAGCCCGCAGTGTGGCGAGCGCAGCAAGCCCGCAAGGGGCTTGCTGCACTCGCCCCTCCCCGCCGGGATCCCGGCATCGGTATGCTGCCGGGATCCCGGCGTCGGTAAGCTGACCGGCGGTCTCCTGACCGCCGGTCAGCAGTACTACACCCTATATACAGGCATGCTTATATCAGCAATGCTAGTAGTGATGGCAATCAACGTTTCCTTGTGAACAGAATTGTTTTATAAATACACTTCATGTATCTGACTAGCGACAGAGAGCAGCAATCCTGTATGAGGCTGACACTGAGCCCAACACATTGCTATGTTGTCATTCTCAGTACATTGTGAGTTGTACATAGAGTTCTGCCTGAAGTAAAATCATTTCTGAATGAGAAGGCACAACACCCAGCTATAGTCTATTATTGGAACTTCAGTGCGTGATCAGTGCCATGAGTTATGAAGGCACATTAGGCAGCCATAGGAGATAGAACTCACAGATGTGCCATTATTATTTACCTCATTACTATTATCCTTTATTTATATACTGCCAACATACTATACAGTGCATGAGAGTGAGTGTTGTAGTCATTCCCATCAGTCCCTGCCCAGTGTAAACTCTCTACCACACTGCCTCACACCAGTGCAGATTCCACCAAAAGCCAGATAACTTGCCAGTATATTTTTGGCCTCCAGGAAAGCAGAGCACCCAGAGGAAGCCCACGTGAGCAAGGGGAGTATATGTAAAAAAATATGAATAAAGAATACTCAAAGTAAACGTACATAAAAATAGCATATACTGGGACGGAGGCATCTCAGGGTGTATCCGCTCGGCGGCGGCTGCAGCTGCGCCAAGTTTACATCACATACAAATTTGGGTGTATGCCCAACTCCACACAAACACCTCAAACTCTACAAATACCGTGCCCTGCTTGGCATCAAACCCATGGCCCCAGCACTGTGAGGTAGCAATGCTAACCACTGTGCAATGGTATTCGTTATAAATAGAATACTTTCAAACATTGTTAATATCGCAAATAGATAATGCCACTTTTACTACCATGAGAGTTTATTTTGAAAAATCCTGCCAAAACAAATGAAAAATTATTTATATATATATATATATATATATATATATATATATGTAATCGTCGATCGTCAGCACTCAATGCGGACTGGAACAGCTACAGCAAAAATATTTGCTGTTCCAGTCCACTCCACGATTATCCGCATTTGTGTCTAGCACAGGAAGGCACCGAGGCAATTGCTGAGGAGGCTTGAAGTGCCGGTATCGAACTATATATATATATATATATATTTATTCTGCCTAGCAGACAAGCAAAATCCATGTTATGACAACTTTTTTTTATGTTAAAAGTTTTGTTTTATGCATTACATGCAGAGCAACTGTCCACTACACCTATACAGCACAGGTATTATAATTAGGGGAGGATACACCTTCTCTTCTTATTTCTGTAATTCTACTGAATGGCAAACAAATTTTAGTGCATGTTTGTTATAGATGTTTTTATTATTATTGTATTACACCTGGATTGCATTTTCATTTAATATCTACATTAAGACCATGGTGCTGAGAGGTTGGAGGTAGGAGGTAGCCGAGACGGTCATGAAGGTTGTGTACGCCACAGTACCCGGGAACCAACAGGCTTGAACCATGGGCCTTAGGAGTTAATGACATTTGGGGGCTTTTCAGTCACCATCTTGACAAAGCCCTTTTTTTTTAAATCTTATTTTAACATTTTTGTAATTGTTACATATTATATGGAGGTTTTCGGTTGTTTTCAGTTAGCATTTAGAAAGATATTGTTGTTTAAGTTTCTTATACTCACCATTTAAACTGGCATTTCCGTTAGTCCATGGAATTTAACTACAAATAGTTGTAATAGAAATATATGGTGTCCTGGGTCATTGCAGACTTGTCTCTTCTGGAGAGGGGTGGCACAGGGCTCGCTGCATAATCCATTGCCCAGCTTTGATCCCTACAGCAAATACGTTTAAATAAAAGTGGGCAGCCAGTTAGGGCAGCAGCCTGTGCGTAGGGAATCCCAGACAATCCCTGTTCTCCAGGTAATGTCACTTATAGGATGTATCTAACCAGAGCTAAAAGACAGACACTTATAGCTACAACACATAACTAATGCCAGTATATAACATCTATGCCAGTATATAACATCTATGTGAGTAAAGATAGACAAGCAAACAAAACAGTCAAAAAGCCATGCTATAAGTAATGTACAGTATTACACAGTACATAGGCTACTGGAATACATTGTTCTCTGATGAATATGCAGTTACACTATATATAGCTGGCATCATACTGCAAACTTCATGTGTCATACAGTATGCTGCTCAGTCCTATCATCAGTCCCTGCTGCCCGGCTCCAGCTGCTGTGGAGCTACAAGTACTGAAGGCATGCTGGAACTTGTAGTTGTGTAGCAGCTGGGCAGACTAGGAGGATGCACAGTGTTTGCGGGGTGCGGGGAGCCGGGGCACCCGGGAGGGCTCCGGGAGGAGGGATGCTTGCACTCACTTGTTACGGCTGCAGGCTGGGCGCTACGTGCTCCGGGGAGATGCCGATCACCGGGACAGGAAGCCGTGCTGCAGGCCGGGGCTGCTCACTCCGTGCAGGAAGCTGGGACCTACCCTCAGCCCCTGTGTGATGTGACTGCACCAGGCCCAGACTGTAACGCAGGCTGCTCCCTGCAATAGCCTGGCCGCCTGCCAGCTCATCATCCCCGGCCTCTCATGCTGAGAGCAGCCTCTCCCCTCCCCACAGGGCTGCCAGGTACAGGGGGCAGAGAGGGGGCTGCCAGGTACACGGGGCAGATTGGGGGCTGCCAGGTACAGGGGGAAGAGGGGGCTGCCAGGTACAGAGGGCATACAGTAGGTGTCTGCCAGGTACAGAGGGCATACAGTAGGTGTCTGCCAGGTACAGAGGGCATACAGTAGGTGTCTGCCAGGTACAGAGGGCATACAGTAGGTGTCTGCCAGGTACAGAGGGCATACAGTAGGTGTCTGCCAGGTACAGAGGGCGTACAGTAGGTGTCTGCGACTGCAAGGGATCAGTATGTGATCCCGCCGCACAAAATGCAGAATGTCAGTATATCGACATCGGCATTCCAGGCGCTAGAATGCCGGCGGCAGGGGGGTTGAGCGCAACAAAGCCCCTTGCAGGCCCGTTGGCGAGCTCTGCTCACATCAGGTTCTATTCTCCCTCGATGGGTGTCGTGGACACTCATAGAGGGGGAATCGCCTACCTCGCCGGTATTACGGCAGCAGTATAGTACCCCCGACGGGTTCCCGGCGGCGGTATTGAGACAACCGGGACCCGGACGGGGCAGAGGTATCTGACAGGTTCAGAGGGCATACAGTAGATGTCTGCCAGGTACAGAGGGCATAGATGTCTGACAGGTACAGAGGGCATACAGTAGGTGTCTGCCAGGTACAGTGGGTAGAGGTGTCTGCCAGGTACAGAGGGCGTACAGTAGGTGTCTGCCAGGTACAGAGGGCAGAGGTTTCTGACAGGTACAGAGGGCGTACAGTAGGTGTCTGCCAGGTACAGAGGGCATACAGTAGGTGTCTGCCAGGTACATAGGGCATAGGTGTCTGCCAGGTACAGAGGGCATACAGTAGGTGTCTGCCAGGTACAGAGGGCGTACAGTAGGTGTCTGCCAGGCACAGAGGGCATAGGTGTCTGCCAGGTACAGAGGGCATACAGTAGGTGTCTGCCAGGTACAGATGGCATACAGTAGGTGTCTGACAGGTACAGAGGGCATACAGTAGGTGTCTGCCAGGTACAGAGGGCATAGGTGTCTGCCAGGTACAGAGGGCATACAGTAGGTGTCTGCCAGGTACAGAGGGCATAGGTGTCTGCCAGGTACAGAGGGCATACAGTAGGTGTCTGCTAGGTACAGAGGGCATAGGTGTCTGCCAGGTACAGAGGGCATGCAGTAGGTGTCTGCCAGGTACAGAGGGCATACAGTAGGTGTCTGCCAGGTACAGAGGGCATACAGTAGGTGTCTGCCAGGTACAGAGGGCATACAGTAGGTGTCTGCCAGGTACAGAGGGCATAGGTGTCTGACAGGTACAGAGGGCGTACAGTAGGTATCTGCCAGGTACAGAGGGCATAGGTGTCTGACAGGTACAGAGGGCGTACAGTAGGTGTCTGACAGGTACAGAGGGCATACAGTAGGTGTCTGACAGGTACAGAGGGCATAGGTGTCTGCCAGGTACAGAGGGTATAGGTGTCTGACAGGTACAGAGGGCGTACAGTAGGTGTCTGACAGATACAGAGGGCATAGGTGTCTGACAGGTACAGAGGGCATACAGTAGGTGTCTGCCAGGTACAGAGGGCATACAGTAGGTGTCTGCCAGGTACAGAGGGCATAGGTGTCTGACAGGTACAGAGGGCGTACAGTAGGTGTCTGACAGGTACAGAGGGCATAGGTGTCTGACAGGTACAGAGGGCGTACAGTAGGTGTCTGCCAGGTACAGAGGGCATAGGTGTCGGACAGGTACAGAGGGCATAGGTGTCTGACAGGTACAGAGGGCGTACAGTAGGTGTCCGCCAGGTACAGAGGGCATACAGTAGGTATCTGCCAGGTACAGAGGGCATACAGTAGGTGTCTGCCAGGTACAGAGGGCATAGGTGTCTGACAGGTACAGAGGGCATAGGTGTCTGACAGGTACAGAGGGCGTACAGTAGGTGTCTGACAGGTACAGAGGGCATACAGTAGGTGTCTGCCAGGTACAGAGGGCATAGGTGTCTGACAGGTACAGAGGGCATAGGTGTCTGACAGGTACAGAGGGCGTACAGTAGGTGTCTGCCAGGTACAGAGGGCGTACAGTAGGTGTCTGCCAGGTACAGAGGGCATACAGTAGGTGTCTGCCAGGTACAGAGGGCATACAGTAGGTGTCTGCCAGGTACAGAGGGCATAGGTGTCTGACAGGTACAGAGGGCGTACAGTAGGTGTCTGACAGGTACAGAGGGCATAGGTGTCTGACAGGTACAGAGGGCGTACAGTAGGTGTCTGCCAGGTACAGAGGGCATAGGTGTCTGACAGGTACAGAGGGCGTACAGTAGGTGTCTGACAGGTACAGAGGGCATAGGTGTCTGCCAGGTACAGAGGGCGTACAGTAGGTGTCTGCCAGGTACAGAGGGCATAGGTGTCTGACAGGTACAGAGGGCGTACTGTAGGTGTCTGCCAGGTACAGTGGGTAGAGGTGTCTGACAGGTACAGACGGCAGAGGTGACCGCCATATACAGGGCATGAAGTGGAGACCACCAGGTGCGGGGGCCATAGGTGAGCGCCAGGTACAGGTGGCATAGATGACCACCAGGTACAGGGGGCAGTGGTGACCGCCACCATGTACTGGGGTTGTAGAGGAGACAGTTAGGTGTAGGGGGCAGAGGTGACTGCCATATACAGGGGATATAAAGATATCAAAGAATGACTGTGAATGGAGACTCAAATGGAGTTAGTTCCAGAATAATTGAGTCTCTGGTGGTATAAATGAACCAGTGGTAGTCCAAAGGTATATTGCCAACACTTTCAGTGAAATGAGGTCCACAGCTGAACCCTAAGAGATTCTAAAATGTATTTTTGACGTTGTTAAAAGCTGACAATACCCAATTTATTGGGTGTGCTCTGTTAAATAGACTAGACTTAGGTCGACAGTGTCTAGGTCGACCACTATTGGTTTGTAAATTTGTTTATAAAATTTGTTTATAAAAGTATTATTTTTAGTATTTATAGGAGGATATATATAATTGATATCAATCATTGCCCTATGGGAACACATAGACACACGTTTCACAGAGGGAGGACATAATACAAACTCTACACAGATAGCTTGTGATTGGGAATTGAACTTCTCACTACAGTGCTGTAAAACTGTAATACTAGTTGCTACGCAAACGTGTCCTCTTTTAACCCTTATTTTAATAACACAAAAATATGAACCAATGCCTATTATCTCTATTCTACATAATCCAGATTTGCATTTTTATTACACTGCAGCACTTTGCGTTAAATATGCAGGGGAGGCAGCGAGTAGGTATATGGGGACACAACACCCTGCTGGAGTTTAGTTTGATGTTGAGTAGGTGTCTGTATTCTAGTGAAGTACTGCAAACACACTTAGGGGCTAATTCAGACCTGATCGCTAGGGTGCGTTTTTTGCATCCCTGCGATCAGGTAGTCGCCTCCTACAGGCGGAGGGGGAATTCGCTGTGCAGGGATTCGTACGGATGTGTAGCAGAGCTGCACAAACTAATTTTGTGCAGTCTCTGTGTAGCTCAGGACTTACTCTTCCAGTGCGATGATCGAGGCCAGAACTGACGTCAGGAACCCTCCCTCCAAACGCCTGGTCCCACCTGCGTTTTTCCGGACACTCCTTGCGATCGCCGGTGCATTCGGAATTTTCGCACCATCCCGTCATTGCCCGGCGATCCCCGTTGTTGCAATCCGTCACACCCTGCACATTGCGGTGCATACACATGCGCTGTTCAGACCTGAAAATGCACAGCAGCGCTCAGGTCTGAATTAGCCCCATAGTGCTGTGCCTCTATAGACACCTAGGGGTAAATTTACTAAAGATCAATTTTGGCCCATTTGATTATTTTCTGCAATATTCCATCAATTTTGCAAATCAGAGATTTACTAAAAGCAAAATCAATGGGAAATCATATGGCAAACACATGTTAACCCGTCAATAGAACGCAATACACCGTCGGAGCAAACATTGTTACTGGTGTGCAGAGGTGGATTAACCATATCGGGGAGACCCATATTACAGTGCACCCCTGCCGTCACATAAACCACCCCAAAAAATGATGCACCCCCCCCCCAAAAAAAAAAAAAACTTGCCCGAGGCTGAAACCCATGGTCGGACTGGGGCATGAAGGGCCCACCGGGGGAATGCAGTTATAGGGGCCCATACTTAGGGGTGTGGACAGCCAACAAAGGGGGTGTGGCCAGCTACCACAAAGGCTTGAAATACACAATAGTTTAGTGCAGTGTAATGCAACATATCTACCCTGTATAATACAAGTGCATATTCTGGAACCTGATCCCCAGATGAAGGAGTGGGCTGTCAGGCAGTGGGGCCTACCGGTAGTTTTCCTGGTACCCCTGTGGGCCAGTCCGACCCTGCTGAAAGCCCAAGAATATTCCCCACATCCCTGACCTGGTGGCAGTGGATGCGAGGTTGATGTCTAAGTGGGTCATGTACTAAGCAGTGATAAAAGTGGAGAAGTGAGCCAGTGGAGAAATTGCCCATGTCAACCAATCAGCTGCTCTGTATACTGTTATAGTATGCAAATTATAAATGTTACGTTAATGCTGATTGGTTGCCATGGGCAACTTCTCCATTGGCCAACTTAGTAAATGTCCCCCTAAAAGTAGAGTGTAATATTGCTCTTCACAGTGGAAATACAGATACCAGCAAGTCTGCCCTGGCATGCCTGCACTTGGAGAACCACAAGTGCCAGCATGCCCAGAATTTAGGACCCACTGGCTCCTGTAGTCCCACTGTGAAGAAAAGAAAAAAAATTACTGTACGCCGGGTCAGTACTCAGCAACCTATGAATCAGGCCAGCCTTGGACCATGAAGTAGTCCAAAGGTTTCTTAAATAAAAAAAAACATAACCCGATGTCACCCAGATAGTACTTTAACCTCTGTACTGTACTTGCATGAAGTTAGGTCATTCCCAGTCACCGGCATTGGAATTAATGGCTGAGAGCTGTGGTTGCCAAAATCACATTTGCTGACTTTTATAAAGCCCCCTCTAGGAGAGTCCCAGAAGGATCAACCAGGTGCCGCAACGGTGTCATCATTGTTTTGCCTCCTTCAACTGTAAATTGTGATTTTCTGTATTTTACAGCAGGGGCCAGGATGACTCGATTCAATGTGAATCACCTCAACACACTCCTGGGGCACCTACTTTACTTGGGAAATGTGGATCATGCAGGAGACTGTCCCACTCTTTCAGGAGTCCGGGAGACAACATTACGGACTCTTGACCTTTACAGACTCCCAGACTTTCCGGGAGAGTTAGCCAGCATGTATAAAACAGAGTCACAGGAGGAGGCTCCAATTGGGTCCCCTCCTTTCCGACGGTGCAGTAGACTCTGACATTGTGCCTACTGTGCATGCGCAAGTCTCCGAGAACATGGCGCCTGCACCTTGTCCCTGGGTACATCTGTACTACACATGGGCGAATCACCCGGAAAATGGCTGCAGTGGCCATTTTCCTGGTAATTTCTGCAGCCGGCGCCAGCCTGATGGTAATTATATGGGTGCATGGTGTGTGTAGGTGTGGGGGGCCTGGACTCAGGGGCCCCCGTGGTATGTACACCTTGCACCTATTACTGATACGTCAGTGCCTTGCCCACCTTGGTGCCTCCATCTTCACTACCACAGTTTGACTGTTCCAGGGTTTAGAGCTCGTCCCCTAGACCATGATGCCTCCCTAGGTGATTTTGTAAAATGGATTGTCCAGAGCAGGTACAGTGGACTGTGCAGATTTTTGAGACCATGGTAAATCCGTATTTATGTAACACTTACAAAATCTTACACTATGGAAGTCAATATTAAGTACCGTTTTGCACAGGTTCTCTTCTTCAGGCAAAGAGGAGAAGGTAAGGCATTTCTTCCAGACACAGAAAGTAAAAAATGTACTAAATACAGTCTTTAATTACAAGAATTAATACATTTTTAGTACGACAAGGTAACACATGTAAAGAATGACAACACAGCTGTAGCACAGTAACAATGTACACCAAAGTATACCAATTATTTACTGTTACAATTATGTTATACACACTACTGATACAGGTATAAATGTATTGTACTGGAACTTCTATCTTCGTGCTATGGATGAAATCTGATTAGAAATTCACAATAGAAACATTTAATGAACAAACAACTTTACCAAACACTTCACTTATCACAACTATGCTTATATTAAATGTTCTAAACTCAGTTTTAAACCAAAGTTAATATGTGCTGGCCATGCACTAAGTGTTAGTGTACACAAGTTATAGTGAACTAGGTGATTCATCGCGCCCTACGGGCGCTGTTCACACCATCGCAAGGGGCTACGCCCCTTTGACCCTTGCACGCCCTCGGGCTGTGCAATATTATTATTGCTGTATGTGGGGGAGGGGCGGGTGCAGGGGAGCCGGAGGTGGGAGAGGGGCGGGTGCAGAGGCGTAACTAGGGTTTTTGGAGCCCAGGGCAAGATCAATAATGGCGCCCCCCCCCCCCCCCCCCCCCAAAAAAAAAATTCTAATAAAAAGAATAAATTAATAAAATGCTAATAATAAAAAAAAAAATACAAAAGGAAAGTATGTGCAGACGCCACCGGTGTCACTGCATATAAAGATGTCAGGGTGTGTATGTATGTGTATGTAGGTGCAGTGGTCGAAGTAGAATTTTGAAGGTGGAATGAAAGAGTTTAGATAGCAATTATGCGCGCGCCGAAGGCGCGCGCGCTCCGGAAAAGGG
The DNA here is from genome assembly GCF_028390025.1 of Pseudophryne corroboree. Classification (NCBI taxonomy): domain Eukaryota; kingdom Metazoa; phylum Chordata; class Amphibia; order Anura; family Myobatrachidae; genus Pseudophryne; species Pseudophryne corroboree. The sequence goes on from NC_086447.1 coordinate 860,606,945, forward strand.
GCGCGGTCACTCAAAAGGGGCGTGTCCTTCAGTGTATTAGGACCCCTTGTACTATCTAGTACTGGTGCCCCTTTCACATTATAGCACACGGTATGAGCCGAAATTCACATTATAGCACACAGTATGAGCCGAAATTCACATTGCCCCACACGGCATGAGCTGAAATTCACATTATGGCACACAGTATGAGCCGAAATTCACATTACCCCACATGGTATGAGCCAAAATTCACATTACTCCACATGGTATGAGCCAAAATGCACATTACCCCACATGGTATGAGCCGAAATTCACATTACAGCACACGGTATGAGCCGTAATTCACATTACAGCACACGGAATGAGCCAAAATTCACATTACCCCACATAGTATGAGCCGAAATTCACATTATAGCACACGGTATGAGCCAAAATTCACGTTACAGCACATGATATGAGCCAAAATTCCCATTATAGAGTTAGGGGATCCTACCCCCAGAATTAACATGGCCTGTGGGGCACTATGATGAGGGAGCCCACCCCCTTAATAGACTAATTGCAGAGTTTAGCAGCGGAAGGGCTGCAGCGGTTTCTCACCCCAAGCTGCGGCGCTTCTGCCACCTCCGACACTCCACATCTTCGGCACGACCCGGGATGCAGAGCACCGCACCGGGTATGCACCCTTTTCAGTGTGGTCTGCTGCGCTCTGAAGGGGTTCTTGTTTCATGCTGCAGGATTCCGATGTGCACCTTCCTCCCCGCTGTTACTGTCACGGTAAGCATTAGTATCGATTACCGCAGAGGCCATTTTCTGAGGCATATGTATTAAACCTCAGGAACTGAGATGCCCTTCTCACCATACAGCTGTGTGGCCGAGCCGGGCGTGGGGACAACCAGCAGCAGCATGCCGGATATCAGCAGCAGAGGGTGCGGGCTGTACATACTTGAGGTAGCTGGATATTCAACAGTGCTGAAAGCCTCCGGAGCCCGCACCCCCGGAGCTGCAGTACACCGGCAGAGGACACCCATCCCCCGAACCCTGCGTAGCCCAAAGCCGGACATCAGCAGCATGTTGAACGCGGAAGCAGAAGCTGCTTATTGCCGGTCAACGTGCTGCTGATCTCCGGCTTTGGGCTCCGCACGTGCATTACAGCCCCCACCCTCGGCTGCTGATATCCGGCATACTGCCCCTGCTGCTGGCTTTCCACCCGCCCGGCTCGCCCACCCAGCTGGATGGTGAGTGAGAAGGGCATCTCAGTGCCCGTGGTTTAATACATATCTCTCTTCGGTAAATGGCCATTAGTACATCCCACACACACTGATTACACACACACACAGACTGGCCACCCCCAAATCCTACACACACCCACTCAGACTACACACACACACACACACACACATTCTCATACTTTCCTCTCCCCCACACACACACACTGGACTGCAAAAATTTACACACACTGACACTGTTCCACACACACACACTCACACTGTCCCACACACATAATTAACACACATGCACACTGTCCCACACACACAATTAACACACACGCACACTGTCCCACACACCAGTGGCGTGCGGTGAGGTCAGTGGTGTGCGGTGAGGCACTACAGCATAATGTCTGCCGAATCCTGCCAATGAGCCCTACCGCCACCGAGCCAATGCCCGCCACTGCCTCTGAGCCGATGCCCACTGCCACCACCAATGGCTTACAAACTGGCCCACCATCAACTGACCCAGCCCTCCGCCACTAATTTGCAACTCAGTCCAAAGCCGCCAATGCCCGCTGCATGCCTGCTCATCATACTTGTGATATATTGTACAATTTTATAGAAAATAATAATAATTAGTGTTTGGGACTGGGAAGGGAGTGGGAGGAGGACATGAATGCAATTTTGTTGTCCAGGGCTTCCATTAACTTAATGGAGAAGGGTCTGAATGGGTTAAAAATGTCCAAAAAAAACTGCGTGAGGTCCCCCCTCCTAAGTATAACCAGCCTCGGGCTCTTTGAGCCGGTCCTGGTTGTTTAAATACTGGGAAAAAATTGGACAGGGGTTCCCCGTATTTAGACAACCAGCATCGGGCTCTTAGTCCGGTCCTGGTCCCAAAAATACGGGGGACAAAAGATGTAGGGGTCCCCCCGTATTTTTAAAACCAGCACCGGGCTCCACTAGCCAGGGACATAATGCCACAGCCGGGGGACACATTTATGTAGGTCCCTGCGGCCATGGCATTACCCCCCCAACTAGTCACCACTGGCCGGGGTTCCCTGGAGGAGTGGGGACCCCTTAAATCAAGGGGTCACCCCCCCTCCAGGCACCCAAGGGCCAGGGGTGAAGCCCGAGGCTGTCCCCCCCATCCGTGGGCTGTGGATGGGAGGCTGATAGCCATGTAAGTAAAAAAGAATATTGTTTTTTGTTGTGGAACTACAAGGCCCAGAAAGCCTCCCCCGCTTGCTGGTACTTGGAGAACCTCAAGTACCAACATGCAGGGAAATAACGGGCCCGCCGGTACCTGTAGTTCTACAACAGAAAAAATACCCAAATAAAAACACAACTCACACACCGTGACAGTAAAAATTTATTAAAACACACTGACACACTCACACATACTTACCTATATCCCACGCCGGTCACGTCCACTTGTCCAGTAGAATCCAATAGGGGTAGCTGTAAAAATGAGAGACACATTACTTACCTACATCCCACGCCGGTCACGTCCACTTGTCCAGTAGAATCCAATAGGGGTACCTGTAAAAATGAGAGAGAGATTACTTACCTACATCCCACGCCGGTCACATCCACTTGTCAGTAGAATCCAATAGGGGTACCTGTAAAAATGAGAGAGAGATTACTTACCTACATCCCACGCCGGTCACGTCCACTTGTCAGTAGAATCCAATAGGGGAATCTGTAAAAATGAGAGACAGATTACTTACCTACATCCCACGCCGGTCACGTCCACTTGTCCAGTAGAATCCAATAGGGGTACCTGTAAAAATGAGAGACAGATTACTTACCTACATCCCACGCCGGTCACGTCCACTTGTCAGTAGAATCCAATAGGGGTACCTGTAAAAATGAGAGACAGATTACTTACCTACATCCCACGCCGGTCACGTCCACTTGTCAGTAGAATCCAATAGGGGTACCTGTAAAAATGAGAGACAGATTACTTACCTACATCCCACGCCGGTCACGTCCACTTGTCAGTAGAATCCAATAGGGGTACCTGTAAAAATGAGAGAGAGATTACTTACCTACATCCCACGCCGGTCACGTCCACTTGTCAGTAGAATCCAATAGGGGTACCTGTAAAAATGAGAGACAGATTACTTACCTACATCCCACGCCGGTCACGTCCACTTGTCCAGTAGAATCCAATAGGGGTACCTGTAAAAATGAGAGACAGATTACTTACCTACATCCCACGCCGGTCACGTCCACTTGTCAGTAGAATCCAATAGGGGTACCTGTAAAAATGAGAGAGAGATTACTTACCTACATCCCACGCCGGTCACGTCCACTTGTCAGTAGAATCCAATAGGGGTACCTGTAAAAATGAGAGACAGATTACTTACCTACATCCCACGCCGGTCACGTCCACTTGTCCAGTAGAATCCAATAGGGGTACCTGTAAAAATGAGAGACACATTACTTACCTACATCCCACGCCGGTCACGTCCACTTGTCCAGTAGAATCCAATAGGGGTACCTATAAAAATGAGAGACACATTACTTACCTACATCCCACGCCGGTCACATCCACTTGTCCAGTAGAATCCAATAGGGGCACCTGTAAAAATGAGAGACAGATTACTTACCTACATCCCACGCCGGTCACGTCCACTTGTCCAGTAGAATCCAATAGGGGAATCTGTAAAAATGAGAGACAGATTACTTACCTACATCCCACGCCGGTCACGTCCACTTGTCAGTAGAATCCAATAGGGGTACCTGTAAAAATGAGAGACAGATTACTTACCTACATCCCACGCCGGTCATGTCCACTTGTCCAGTAGAATCCAATAGGGGTACCTGTAAAAATGAGAGACAGATTACTTACCTACATCCCACGCCGGTCACGTCCACTTGTCCAGTAGAATCCAATAGGGGCACCTGTAAAAATGAGAGACACATTACTTACCTACATCCCACGCCGGTCACGTCCACTTGTCCAGTAGAATCCAATAGGGGCACCTGTAAAAATGAAAATGATACTTACAAACTTCAATCCACAGGAGGAGAGAGAGAGAGAGAGAGAGAGAGAGAGAGAGAGAGACTAACCTGCTGCTGCTGGGGAGACCGGCACACACTGCAGGGCCACGACGGGAGGACGGAGCCGGCGGAGCAGGGGGAGAGCCGCACAACACCGCTCCTGTCAGCAGCAGCGGAGGAGGACGGGGGCGCACACTGCAGACACCAATCACCGCCGGGACAATTAACACACGCACACTGTCCCACACACGCACACACACAATTAACACGCACACTGTCTCACACACACGTACTGTCCCACACACACGCACACTGTCTCACACGCACACTGTCCCACACACACAATTAACACACACGCACACTGTCACACACACACACTGTCACACACACAATTAACACACACGCACACTGTCACACACACACATACAATTAACACACACACACGCACACTGTCCCACACACACACACAATTAACACACACACTGTCCCACACACGCACAATTAACACACTCACACAATTAACACACTCACACTGTCCCACACACGCACAATTAACACACTCACACAATTAACACACTCACACTGTCCCACACACACACAATTAACACACTCACACAATTAACACACACTCACACACACACACTGTCCCGCAACCCCCTCTCCCGACAGAAAAAAAACTAAAGTCCACTCCGCTCACCTGGCTGTTAAACCCGCTCACTGAAGCCGCGCAGGCGCGCGGTCGCGCGCGCACGCGCGATCGCGCACAGTGCAATGTGTAGGGAGACGGAGAGAGGGGGAGGGCCGGGGGAGATGAGCGGAGGCTCCTGGCTGCCGCTGCCTGTCCAGTGTGACAGGCACAGCAGCCGGGAAGACAGGGAGAGCGCCGCAGGTAGCGTCGGCGGAATCCCTGTTGCATGGGGTGAGCGGGCCGTGCCGGTGGCGCCCCCTCTGTTGGGGCTTCCACAGCGCCCAGGGCACGTGCCCTGCTCGCCCCGTGCTAGATACGCCTCTGGGCGGGTGTACACACATATACACACACATACATTAATTATATACATGCACCTGGTGATGGCAGGCGTGTGCGGGTTAATGTAGTGCTGTAAGGCAGTAGCCGCTGAAGTGTGGCAATGAAGAGAGCAATGTGAGCGGGAGTACGGGGAGCCCCGGCCTCTGGATCCCAGTGGTCGCTGCTTTGTTGGTGCTGCTGCTGAGCCGTTCTCCCCTCCATGGCCGGCGCTGTTGTCCGGTCCCAAGGCTGCCGCTTTCTTGCCGCTGAGGCCTGGGTCCGCTATGGGGAGGAGAGACTGGTGCTGGGTGCCAGAGAAGTCCCTGGGCCTGCAGAAAGGCAGCCAGAGTCTGGCACTCACCTGGCCCGCTTCCTGCACTGCCGCCCCGGCCAGCCCTTGCTCCTGAGCCCCCGTGCCCAGGACGTCCTGCAGGAGGGGCCGGCTGTGGGCGGATAAGGCCAGTGACCTTTCCTCCAGCACGGGGCAGGGAGATGACGATCCCAGTAACACGCCACTCTCTGTACTGGTGAGGACTCTCCTTATACCCATCAGCAGTGCCGTAACTATATATTTTAGGGCTGTGTGCATGAAACAGCAGCAGCACCCCCCCCCACATGTAAAACAGGGCCAATGTGCGTTAAAAATATAGGGATGTGGCTTCATGGGGAAGGGGTGTGGCCACAAAATAAAACCAAGTCATATTACGCTGCACAGTAGTCTCCATTATTCAAATGACGCCGCACAGTAGTGCCACTTACACACATTACACCAGGTAGAGTCCCCTTTTACACATTACTCCAGGTAGAGCCCGTCATACATGATGCCAGGTATAGTCCGTCACATATTACACCAGGTAGAGTCCCTTTTACACATGATAGCAGGTAGAGTCCCTGTCACATTACGCCAGGTAGAGCCCGTCACACATTACGCCAGGTAGAGGCCCTTTTACACATTACTCCAGGTGGAGGCCCTATCACACATTACACCAGGTAGAACCCCCTTTTACACATTACGCCAGGTAGAGCCCGTCACACATGATGCCAGGTAGAGTCCGTCACATATTACACCAGGTAGAGGCCCTTTTACACATTACTCCAGGTGGAGGCCCTATCACACATTACACCAGGTAGAACCCCCTTTTACACATTACGCCAGGTAGTGTCTCCTTTTACAGATTACAGAAGGTAGAGTCGTGAAAGAAAGGGAGGGAGGGAGAGAGAGATAGGGTTGAGAGGGAAAGAAAGGTGGCAGGTACAGAGACAGAGAGTGGCGGGGAAGAGGGAGAGAGAGACAGACAAACACACACACACACACACACCGGTACCTATGTGATGATGGCTGGAGTGCAGGCAGCCATGGTGGCGGCAGGGTAATGTCCCTGTGCTGATGACGGCTGTAGCTACAGTACACTATGGAATGGGAGCTGCTGCTGCCATTCCGTCCTCTCGGCATCCCCTGCGTATCTCCCTGCCAGGAGGAGGCGCAAATCGGGACCGGCCTGTATGGTGCAAGGACACTGCTGCACCAGTCAAGGAAGAGGGGGGAGGAGCGAGGCGGAGCTGCAGCACACGGGATGGGGAGACAGAGATAGTCTGCGCAGCGCTGGTAGCTATAATATATATCAGCGGGCAGCAGCTGTGCGTCCGGCAGTGGAGCCGGGCACAACGCTACTTTGATATGTTATAGTGGGCAGGGACTGCACATCACACAAACACTCATGGACTGCAGAATGCCCCTCCCACACACACACACTGCCTGCTGACTAACAACCCCCCTCCCCCAACACACGGACTGCAGATTACAGACACAGGGACTGCACATCACACAAACACACATGGACTGCAGAATGCCCCCCCCCCCCCCACACACACACTGCCTGCAGACTAACAACTCACCCCCCTCCCCAACACACACACACGCACTGCCTGCACAGTAACACCCCCCCTTCCCCAACACACACATGCACTGCCTGCACAGTAACACCCCCCCTTCCCTAACACACACACGCATTGCCTGCACAGTAACACCCCCCCCTTCCCCCAACACACACACGCACTGCCTGCACAGTAACACCCCCCCAACACACACACGCACTGCCTGCACAGTAACACCCCTCCCCAACACAAACACGCACTGCCTGCACAGTAACACCCCCCTTCCCCAACACACACACGCACTGCCTGCACAGTAACACCCCCCCTTCCCTAACACACACACGCATTGCCTGCACAGTAACACCCCCCCCCTTCCCCCAACACACACACGCACTGCCTGCACAGTAACACCCCCCCAACACACACACGCACTGCCTGCACAGTAACACCCCTCCCCAACACAAACACGCACTGCCTGCACAGTAACACCCCCCTTCCCCAACACACACACGCACTGCCTGCACAGTAACACCCCCCCAACACACACACGCACTGCCTGCACAGTAACACCCCCCCAACACAGACACAGTGCCTGCACAGTAACACCCCCCCAACACACACACGCACTGCCTGCACAGTAACACCCCCCCAACACACACACGCACTGCCTGCACAGTAACACCCCCCTTCCCCAACACACACACACGCACTGCCTGCATAGTAACACCACCCCCTTCCCCAACACACACACGCACTGCCTGCACAGTAACACCCCCCTTCCCCAACACACCGCTGCTTAATGTATTCTTGGGGGGGGGGGAGGATAGGTTTCGGGCTGCAATGTGAACTCCGTTGATGGGGGTTAGGAGGAGGGGTGGGGAGATCGGGCATCCTGGGTGGTGGATGTCAGGGCACAGTATAAACTCCGGCGGCAGGTTGCGGTCATTACTGGCCGCGGCTGCACAGTACCCTGGGAGAAAGAGAGGCAGGCACCTGATTTGTTTTGTCAGCCAGGTCTGATCTGTGACTCAGACTCCGGCCAGCGCTGTGACTCCGCCCAGCGTTAGAGGCCCAGGCACAGAATCACCTGGGCTAATATATAGGAGATGTGATCCTCCAATACACTAATGAGGACAAAGCTACTGCTCCTACTATGTAGATATCACTATCACTCTCCCACTGAATTCTGGATAAATGAGCATGTACAAGATAATCCGTCGAACTTGTAGGTTGCAAGCCCAGGCCTGGTTGAATTTAACTGTGACGTCTAGGTGATCCTTTTCCAGTTCTGAGTATGGGGAATCATTCTGAGTTGATCGCTCGCTGACGATTTTTGCAGTGCAGCGATCAGGTGAAAAAAACTGCATTTATGGGCATGCGTATGGGCTGCAATACGCACGCGCGTCGTACGGGTACAAAGCCCGTTGTGGTTGTGCACAGGTTCTAGCAATGTTTTTATTCGCATTGACGGCCGCAAGAAGATTGACAGAAAGGGGGGCATTTCTGGGTGTCAACTGACCGTTTTCAGGGAGTGCTTGTAAAAACGCAGGCGTGTCTGTAAAAACGCAGGCGTGTCTGAAAAAACGCAGGCGTGGCTGGGCGGTGTATGACGTCAAATCCAGACACAAATAGGCTGAAGTGATCGCATTAACAGGGTCTATCTGTGGTTAAACTGCACAAACATAAGATTGGTGTAGAGTTTAGAATCCACTCCAAGGTACTGTAGGTTATTAACTATTAAGTGATAAAGCCAGGTGAGTGAGCTGTAAGTCTATCACTGTACTGTCTCAGTTCTCAGAATGATGACTTTAACAACTAAAAGAGCAGTGTGTCTGTCTCTTACTCCTACAAGGCAGATCCAGAGAAGCTATATAACAATAGTTAATGAAGGATAGCTTTTGCTGGCTAGGTCTTTGGGGAATATGACTAAATGTTTAGGTTTCCACAGATTTATACTGAATAACCAGGGTTTGCTTTCCTCTGTTGCAGATTGACTATATCAGTGATAAATGTGATGCTATGTTGCAGACAAGCTAGTTCACAGACCTGATCCTGGCATTACAATAGCACCTACTGCTAAGACAGCGCTTCCTCCTCTCCAGGGAGGCCAATCCCGGGATCCCGGGATTTGGGCCCAAAAATGCCGGGATTTGAATCCCGGGATTGGAGCATCCAATCCCGGGATTCACGGGATTACACTGCGCATGTGCGGGAGGGTGGGTGTAAGTAATACTACTTACTAATATTAGGCGGGCGGCAGCCATGAACACGTTGAACGTGGCGGCACTTCAAATGTAGCGCCGGCCGCCAGCCAATCAGGGAAGCTGCCGCGGCAGCCAATCAGGACCGTCTGCTGTGGCCGCTTCCCTGATTGGCTGCTGGTCTGCCAGCTCTGGTTGGCTGGCGGCCGGCGCTTCATTTGAAATGCTGCCACGGTCAGTGTGTCCATGGTTGCCGCCCGCCTAATAGTAAGTAGTATTACTTACACCCACCCTCTCTCCCTCCGTGCAGTGCTCCCTACAGCCTTCCTCCCTCCCGCGCCGCTACCAGTACCAACCCTCCCTGCCGTGACCTACACCCTCCCTCCTGAGTCCCGCACCTCTACCTACACCCTCCCTACCTCCCGCACCGCTACCTAGACCCTCCCTACCTCCCGCACCCTTTAAGGCTAATTGCAAACTTAGCTACTGTTAGCATGTGAACACATATGTGATGTATGTAACAGGTGAGGGCGATTTTCCTGCATGACCTGTTCGGACATACTGTAGACTGTTGTTCTTAGATCCAGATGGCATAAGCTACTGTACACACAACGCCGAGGGTCACTGTCTCTTACCAGTTCAGTTGCACAATAAATGGACAGATTGCCTTCCGTTTCCTCTTCTTACGCTGTAATGGGAATTTTATGTTTTTAGAAATTGGTTTCTAGTTCCCTACGTTGTTCCATATAAAGACCCTCCCTACCTCCCGCACCGCTACCTAGACCCTCCCTACTTCCCGCACTGCTACCTACACCCTCCCTACGTCCCGCACCGCTACCTACACCCTCCCTACCTCCCGCACCGCTACCTACACCCTCCCTACCTCCCGCACCACTACCTACACCCTCCCTCCAGCGCTGCTCCCTACAACTTTCACTGATCCCTACTGCAATCCCGGGAATCCCGGGATTGACCATTTTTCAATCCCGAATCCCGGGATTGAAAAAACGGCCCGGGATTGGCCTCCCTAATTGGAAGGGGTACGGCCCAGAGGAGAGAGCTTGGGTTTGGGACAAAGATTTGCATGCCGCTAAACTAAAGAAGATGTTTTTTCAGGAATTTCCTCATAAACCTGGGTTTAGGGGTTCCTTAACCACTCCTCTAGGGGGGGTACTGTTAGAAGCGCTGGGACACACCGGCTAGTGGCCTTTGTTTGCAAAGGGTGGCCGCTTATCTGGACAATCGTTCTCTTCTGGTGTACTGTGGAATCCGGAGCTTCCAGTGCCTCCTGGGAGGGTAACTTGTGACCAGATGTCAGACACCCCCATATCCACTTTCATGTGGTTATATGCTTGTTTTATCTGTACCATTGTGAGTGCTTCGTGTAATAAACCTGGGGTCTGTTTGTCATACTGGTCTGTTCGATGATCTGTCTCCTTTTTTCGAGATAAGAAATTACACCTTGAAAGGAAACACAGAGAAAACTGCTTCAGACCTACTAAGCCTTTGTTATAGGACTAAGGATAAATCCTTTGGTTTACAGATCTTTCATGTAAGGATTATATGGTGTTGCGCGGCGCCCACCGCTTTCCATTTTACTTTTGTATAGGCAGCGGGGCCGGCGCGTCACTTCCGCCCCAGGCTCTCCGTCCCCGGCTGGTTGCTCGGCAACCGGGGACGCCAGGCGGCCGTCCTGCACTGCGATCCCGGCTGTTGCTAAGCAGCTGGGATGCGGTGTGCCGCGCGCCAGGGACAGGTGGAATAATTAGGATCCAGGGGGCTGGGCTGCCGGGTCTCCTATCATTGGCCCGCAGGGCGTTTTTATGAGAGCCAGGACAGGCCATCCCCGCCGGTGATAGCTTCCTGCTAGCTTGTTTCTGGTCCCTGTCAGCAGTTTCCTGTGGAGCTGAGTCCTGCCTTTGGAGTGTTCCTGTGCAGCCAGTTCATTCCTGCATCCTATGTCCTGGTGTCCGGAGCCTGATCCTTGGAATCTTATCCAGCCCTCAGTCCAGGGACCCCATATCTGCAGCCTTTGGGTCCAGATCCTTCTGCATACACCCTTACCGGTTCGTGAGAAGCGGCTCTGCCACATCATACGGCTTTCGGCTGTATTATTCTTTCCATTTTGCCTTTGTGTTTTCTGCTGAGGTTTCCGCCACAGTTGTCCTCGCCGAACTGCGACAGTCGGGTTCGGCGTTTGGCCAACGTTACTTTTGTTACGGTTTTTCTTGGCGGCTGCGCTGTACATAATTTAGGTTATTGTTTCAGTAGTTTCCCCTTTCTTGTTTTTCTGTCTTAGTTCGTTTTCCCCTTGTTCTCTCTCGGCCTCGGTTAACGCCTTGTCACTCACTAAGACCGGGGGCATCGGAGTCGGGCAGACCTAATCTGCCTGTCAAACGCGGCTGCCGTGGGCCCAAGAAACCATAGTCTCACAGGCGTTGACCGACCACTTGGGAGAGACAACGGAGTCAGGGTTTCCTATAGGGATTGCTGCTAATCTCTAATCAAATGGCAGCTCCACGCTTCTGTACTTGGAACTCCTCTGCTGCCACCCTGTCTTCTGAGTTCCAGGTACAGAGAACATAACAGTGGATAAGAGTCTTAGTAGCATCCTGGGTTAGAAGAGTCTGATCCTGAAAATATTTTTTTGATGAAAATGGCAAGTTTGCGAGAGGTGCTGAATGTGTGGTTTGAAGTAGAGGGAGGAGTCAAGGATTACTCCAAGACAGCGCACTTGGGGGCTAGAGGAGATAGTAGTACCATCAATAGATAATGAGATTGTAGGAGATGAGGTTATGCGAGAGGGAGGGAAGATGATCAGCTCGGTCTTAGACATGTTAAGTTTAAGAAAGCGCTGGGACATCCAAACAGAGATAGCAGAGAGACAGTTGGAGATACGAGTCAGGAGAGCAGGGGAGAGGTCTGGAGAGGAAAGATAGATTTGAGTGTCATCAGCATAGAGATGATATTGGAAACCAAAAGAACTAATGAGCTTACCTAGTGAGGACGTATAGAGAGAAAAGAAGAGGATCAAGGACAGAACCTTGGGGTACACCTACAGTTAGTGGAAGTGAGGGGGAGGTGGAGTCATGAGAGGAGACAGAGAATGAATGGTCAGAGAGGTCGGAAGACAGCCAAGAGAGGGCAGTATCACGCAGACCAATGGAGTGAAGGATTTGCAGTAAGAGAGGGTGGTCCACAGTGTCAAAAGCAGCAGAGAGATCAAGAAGAATAAGTAGAGAATAGTGTCCCTTAGATTTAGCAGCATGGAGGTCATTGCATACTTTTGTAAGGGCAGTTTCAGTGGAGTGGAGACGACGGAAGCCAGACTGGAATGGGTCAAGCAGTGAGTGTGAGGAAAGAAAGGAAGTAAAGCGGTTGTAGACAATACGCTCAGAGAGTTTGGAGGCAAAAGGGAGGAGAGAGATTGGTCGGTAGTTGGAGAGAGTGTTTGGATCAAGGGTAGGTTTTTTAAGAATAGGAGAGATGAGTGCATGCTTGAAGGCAGAGGGGTAGTGCCTGATGAGTGGGAGAGATTGAGAAGGTGGGAAAGATGAGAACAGACAGAAGGAGAGAGGTAGCGTAGGAGGCGGGAGGGGATAGGGTCAAGTGGGGAGCTGGTGAGGGGACAGGAACGAATGAGGGTCATGACTTCCTCACCAGATGCATGGGAGAAAGATGTCAGAGTTGGTGAGAGGGATGGGGAGGGGTGGTAAGGGATGGGAGGAGGCTGGTTGCTGATGGTCTGGTGTGATGTGATGTCCTGACGTATGGAGTCAATTTTGTCAACATAGCTCAGTATGGAGGATATGGGCACTGGGGGTTGTTCATGGGCACTGCTGCCAATAGTATGAGGCACTGTGGTTAGTAATGAGTTAAATCAGATCTTGTGACCTGACAGTGTGGTGTGGCATTAACAACAGAGACCTGTCCTGTTGCATCAGTCACAGAGAGCCCATGGTTGGTCCTCCTTGTTCTCACCTGAGGCAGAAACTCCAGCTGTCCCAAGCTGCCCTTCTCCTCCTGAATCTCTTTTACTGTCTCACTCATTCATATAAAAAAAAAACACACACACAAAATAAATGATCACTTGATAGCTTTTTGCTGGGCTGTACACTATTGCCTGGCATCCACGGAGAGTAGGCATTACACTCTTATGCAGGTAAAAAATGGCTAAGGAATAAATATAGCTGTATTGAAAAATAAGAAATGTGTTTTATTCCGTAGCTTGACTGTGAGCTGTCAATACGTTTTCATTTATATACCTTTTATATGAATAAAGCCTTTTCATTTTGTGTGAGGATTCAGGTGCTGGGCCATTATACTGCAATTGCTTTGATATATTCAGTGGCATTCATTCTTGCATAACATTTAGCAAAATACATATTGCATACACGTGTTGACCTTAATGCTGGATTTTGTGACGGATTATAAACACAGTTTACCAATGATTACATTACATAGGGAAATAAACATTCATGCTAATACATTTGCGAGTAAATAAATGAATTATACTAACCTAACAATTTGTCAAAAGAGTGAAGCATATGCTATTAGGGTTTCTTTCTCATCTTGTGTGAGGTCTTATATAACCTGCCTTCTGGCTTTGCAGAGCCTTCATTTATATTTGTGTCTGTAGTGTTGGGAATAACAGCTGCCTTTGCTGGGTCTGCGTTACCTAGGATCACTCTGCGCAGGGCTGATCCAGGCCTTCTGCCACATGGTGCGAGAATGTTTAGAGCACCTACCCCCTCTCCTATCCAACTATGTACATAATGAATATATCAACTGAATAAAATATGCCCCCCACAGGAAAAACATTTTTTTAGTCCACACAGGAAAAAGCACATTGGCCCCCACAGGATAAAATACACACATTGGCATCCACGGGAAAGAAAACACACATTGACCCCCCCCACCACCACCACCAGGATAAAAAACACACATTGGCCCGCCACAGGAATAAGAAACACATTGCCCCCCCACAGGGAAAAAAAACACACACATGGTTCCCCATAGACAAAAGAACGCATTAGCCCCCACAGGACAAAACACACACATTAACCCCCACAGGTAATAAAAAACACATTGCCCCCACAGAAGACCGTATATGGCTTCCCAATATGAGTTGAAAAATCAGGCAGCGGCAGAGACTGTGACAGGGCTGCTTCCTGTTGTGCTGACTCGCTGTTCTGAAATGGCGGTGGGCTTCTTATAATGGCTGCAGGTGCAACTGCTTAAAATGTGCCCTTGATGGGGGAACATAGAATTCCCTTCAGGGCCAGCAGCAACAGGCTGCCTGTACTGTGCCATTACCTGCCTCCCTTCCCTGCTCACCCTCTGTGCACTGCACGGCTACCTGACCTCCATGACATCATACAGCCAAGTCAATGATGGGTCACGGCCCAGGCGGCGACAGAGACGGAAGATGAGCCCAGCGTGGCCTAGACCAGAAGTTCAGCAGGCTGCCGGTCGCAATGCGGTGGTGCCCCTGTATTCCACTCGAACAGGCCTTGAGCTGGTGCAGATTTGGAGCTAACTTTCTAGAGACGCCTTGTTCACTGTAGATTGATCGGTCACTAAGCCCCAATTACAGTGTGACATACTATAGATGTATATGTGAGACCAGTTACACTTCAATTATATTTGCAGACATTTCATCGACCCCCTCCAGGAAGGGGCACCCAGGATGGCGTTGTGTGGCGCAGCCAAGTGGGCAGTGCAGTGGTAGCTGCGCTGTGATTGCATCTTCCTGATCTCACGCTGTGTTGTATAATGCTGTGATTACCGCCACTGTAAAGTGGGGCAGGGCCACAATGATGCATTGTAGTGCAAATCATATCCTTTAGCCCAACCTCCCCCCACTCCTGCTGCCCACTTTTCTCTGTTAGTGGGCAGCAGTGGGAGTCTTCCAGGAGACTCTCACTTTGCCAGATGTCCGGGAGAGACCGTTGAGATTCACGAGTCTCCCGAGCTTCCAGGACAATAGGCAAGTATGACTTCAGTTTACAGGTGAAAACTTAGTGATGAGCGCCTGAAATTTTTCGGGTTTTGTGTTTTGGTTTTGGGTTCGGTTCCGCGGCCGTGTTTTGGGTTCGACCGCGTTTTGGCAAAACCTCACCGAATTTTTTTTGTCGGATTCGGGTGTGTTTTGGATTCGGGTGTTTTTTTCAAAAAACCCTAAAAAACAGCTTCAATCATAGAATTTGGGGGTCATTTTGATCCCATATTATTATTAACCTCAAAAACCATAATTTCCACTCATTTTCAGTCTATTCTGAATACCTCACACCTCACAATATTATTTTTAGTCCTAAAATTTGCACCGAGGTCGCTGGATGACTAAGCTAAGCGACCCTAGTGGCCGACACAAACACCTGGCCCATCTAGGAGTGGCACTGCAGTGTCACGCAGGATGTCCCTTCCAAAAAACCCTCCCCAAACAGCACATGACGCAAAGAAAAAAAGAGGCGCAATGAGGTAGCTGTGTGAGTAAGATTAGCGACCCTAGTGGCCGACACAAACACCGGGCCCATTTAGGAGTGGCACTGCAGTGTCACGCAGGATGTCCCTTCCAAAAAACCCTCCCCAAACAGCACATGACGCAAAGAAAAAAAGAGGCGCAATGAGGTAGCTGTGTGAGTAAGATTAGCGACCCTAGTGGCCGACACAAACACCGGGCCCATCTAGGAGTGGCACTGCAGTGTCACGTAGGATGTCCCTTCCAAAAAACCCTCCCCAAACAGCACATGACGCAAAGAAAAAAAGAGGCGCAATGAGGTAGCTGTGTGAGTAAGATTAGCGACCGTAGTGGCCGACACAAACACCGGGCCCATTTAGGAGTGGCACTGCAGTGTCACGCAGGATGTCCCTTCCAAAAAAACCCTCCCCAAACAGCACATGACGCAAAGAAAAAAAGAGGCGCAATGAGGTAGCTGTGTGAGTAAGATTAGCGACCCTAGTGGCCGACACAAACACCGGGCCCATCTAGGAGTGGCACTGCAGTGTCACGTAGGATGTCCCTTCCAAAAAACCCTCCCCAAACAGCACATGACGCAAAGAAAAAAAGAGGCGCAATGAGGTAGCTGTGTGAGTAAGATTAGCGACCGTAGTGGCCGACACAAACACCGGGCCCATTTAGGAGTGGCACTGCAGTGTCACGCAGGATGTCCCTTCCAAAAAACCCTCCCCAAACAGCACATGACGCAAAGAAAAAAAGAGGCGCAATGAGGTAGCTGTGTGAGTAAGATTAGCGACCCTAGTGGCCGACACAAACACCGGGCCCATCTAGGAGTGGCACTGCAGTGTCACGCAGGATGTCCCTTCCAAAAAACCCTCCCCAAACAGCACATGACGCAAAGAAAAAAAGAGGCGCAATGAGGTAGCTGTGTGAGTAAGATTAGCGACCGTAGTGGCCGACACAAACACCGGGCCCATTTAGGAGTGGCACTGCAGTGTCACGCAGGATGTCCCTTCCAAAAAACCCTCCCCAAACAGCACATGACGCAAAGAAAAAAAGAGGCGCAATGAGGTAGCTGTGTGAGTAAGATTAGCGACCCTAGTGGCCGACACAAACACCGGGACCATCTAGGAGTGGCACTGCAGTGTCACGCAGGATGGCCCTTCCAAAAAACCCTCCCCAAACAGCACATGACGCAAAGAAAAAAAGAGGCGCAATGAGGTAGCTGACTGTGTGAGTAAGATAAGCGACCCTAGTGGCCGACACAAACACCGGGCCCATTTAGGAGTGGCACTGCAGTGTCACGCAGGATGTCCCTTCCAAAAAAACCTCCCCAAACAGCACATGACGCAAAGAAAAAGAAAAGAAAAAAGAGGTGCAAGATGGAATTGTCCTTGGGCCCTCCCACCCACCCTTATGTTGTATAAACAAAACAGGACATGCACACTTTAACCAACCCATCATTTCAGTGACAGGGTCTGCCACACGACTGTGACTGATATGACGGGTTGGTTTGGACCCCCCCCAAAAAAGAAGCAATTAATCTCTCCTTGCACAAACTGGCTCTACAGAGGCAAGATGTCCACCTCATCATCATCCTCCGATATATCACCGTGTACATCCCCCTCCTCACAGATTATCAATTCGTCCCCACTGGAATCCACCATCTCAGCTCCCTGTGTACTTTGTGGAGACAATTGCTGCTGGTCAATGTCTCCGCGGAGGAATTGATTATAATTCATTTTAATGAACATCATCTTCTCCACATTTTCTGGATGTAACCTCGTACGCCGATTGCTGACAAGGTGAGCGGCGGCACTAAACACTCTTTCGGAGTACACACTTGTGGGAGGGCAACTTAGGTAGAATAAAGCCAGTTTGTGCAAGGGCCTCCAAATTGCCTCTTTTTCCTGCCAGTATAAGTATGGACTGTGTGACGTGCCTACTTGGATGCGGTCACTCATATAATCCTCCACCATTCTTTCAATGGGGAGAGAATCATATGCAGTGACAGTAGACGACATGTCCGTAATCGTTGTCAGGTCCTTCAGTCCGGACCAGATGTCAGCATCAGCAGTCGCTCCAGACTGCCCTGCATCACCGCCAGCGGGTGGGCTCGGAATTCTGAGCCTTTTCCTCGCACCCCCAGTTGCGGGAGAATGTGAAGGAGGAGATGTTGACAGGTCGCGTTCCGCTTGACTTGACAATTTTCTCACCAGCAGGTCTTTCAACCCCAGCAGACTTGTGTCTGCCGGAAAGAGAGATCCAAGGTAGGCTTTAAATCTAGGATCGAGCATGGTGGCCAAAATGTAGTGCTCTGATTTCAACAGATTGACCACCCGTGAATCCTTGTTAAGCGAATTAAGGGCTCCATCCACAAGTCCCACATGCCTAGCGGAATCGCTCCGTGTTAGCTCCTCCTTCAATGTCTCCAGCTTCTTCTGCAAAAGCCTGATGAGGGGAATGACCTGACTCAGGCTGGCAGTGTCTGAACTGACTTCACGTGTGGCAAGTTCAAAGGGCAGCAGAACCTTGCACAACGTTGAAATCATTCTCCACTGCGCTTGAGACAGGTGCATTCCACCTCCTATATCGTGCTCAATTGTATAGGCTTGAATGGCCTTTTGCTGCTCCTCCAACCTCTGAAGCATATAGAGGGTTGAATTCCACCTCGTTACCACTTCTTGCTTCAGATGATGGCAGGGCAGGTTCAGTAGTTTTTGGTGGTGCTCCAGTCTTCTGTACGTGGTGCCTGTACGCCGAAAGTGTCCCGCAATTCTTCTGGCCACCGACAGCATCTCTTGCACGCCCCTGTCGTTTTTTAAATAATTCTGCACCACCAAATTCAAGGTATGTGCAAAACATGGGACGTGCTGGAATTTGCCCATATTTAATGCACACACAATATTGCTGGCGTTGTCCGATGCCACAAATCCACAGGAGAGTCCAATTGGGGTAAGCCATTCCGCGATGATCTTCCTCAGTTGCTGTAAGAGGTTTTCAGCTGTGTGCGTATTCTGGAAACCGGTGATACAAAGCGTAGCCTGCCTAGGAAAGAGTTGGCGTTTGCGAGATGCTGCTACTGGTGCCGCCGCTGCTGTTCTTGCGGCGGGAGTCCATACATCTACCCAGTGGGCTGTCACAGTCATATAGTCCTGACCCTGCCCTGCTCCACTTGTCCACATGTCCGTGGTTAAGTGGACATTGGGTACAGCTGCATTTTTTAGGACACTGGTGACTCTTTTTCTGAGGTCTGTGTACATTTTCGGTATCGCCTGCCTAGAGAAATGGAACCTAGATGGTATTTGGTACCGGGGACACAGTACCTCCAACAAGTCTCTAGTTGGCTCTGCAGTAATGATGGATACCGGAACCACGTTTCTCACCACCCAGGATGCCAAGGCCTCAGTTATCCGCTTTGCAGTAGGATGACTGCTGTGATATTTCATCTTCCTCGCAAAGGACTGTTGGACAGTCAATTGCTTGGTGGAAGTAGTAAAAGTGGTCTTACGACTTCCCCTCTGGGATGACCATCGACTCCCAGCAGCAACAACAGCAGCGCCAGCAGCAGTAGGCGTTACACGCAAGGATGCATCGGAGGAATCCCAGGCAGGAGAGGAATCATCAGAATTGCCAGTGACATGGCCTGCAGGACTATTGGCATTCCTGGGGAAGGAGGAAATTGACACTGAGGGAGTTGGTGGGGTGGTTTGCGTGAGCTTGGTTACAAGAGGAAGGGATTTACTGGTCAGTGGACTGCTTCCGCTGTCACCCAAAGTTTTTGAACTTGTCACTGACTTATTATGAATGCGCTGCAGGTGACGTATAAGGGAGGATGTTCCGAGGTGGTTAACGTCCTTACCCCTACTTATTACAGCTTGACAAAGGGAACACACGGCTTGACACCTGTTGTCCACATTTCTGTTGAAATAGTTCCACACCGAAGAGCTGATTTTTTTGGTATTTTCACCAGGCATGTCAACGGCCATATTCCTCCCACGGACAACAGGTGTCTCCCCGGGTGCCTGACTTAAACAAACCACCTCACCATCAGAATCCTCCTGGTCAATTTCCTCCCCAGCGCCAGCAACACCCATATCCTCCTCATCCTGGTGTACTTCAACACTGACATCTTCAATCTGACTATCAGGAACTGGACTGCGGGTGCTCCTTCCAGCACTTGCAGGGGGCGTGCAAATGGTGGAAGGCGCATGCTCTTCACGTCCAGTGTTGGGAAGGTCAGGCATCGCAACCGACACAATTGGACTCTCCTTGTGGATTTGGGATTTCGAAGAACGCACAGTTCTTTGCGGTGCTACTGCTTTTGCCAGCTTGAGTCTTTTCATTTTTCTAGCGAGAGGCTGAGTGCCTCCATCCTCATGTGAAGCTGAACCACTAGCCATGAACATAGGCCAGGGCCTCAGCCGTTCCTTGCCACTCCGTGTGGTAAATGGCATATTGGCAAGTTTACGCTTCTCCTCCGACAATTTTATTTTAGGTTTTGGAGTCCTTTTTTTACTGATATTTGGTGTTTTGGATTTGACATGCTCTGTACTATGACATTGGGCATCGGCCTTGGCAGACGACGTTGCTGGCATTTCATCGTCTCGGCCATGACTAGTGGCAGCAGCTTCAGCACGAGGTGGAAGTGGATCTTGATCTTTCCCTAATTTTGGAACCTCAACATTTTTGTTCTCCATATTTTAATAGGCACAACTAAAAGGCACCTCAGGTAAACAATGTAGATGGATGGATACTAGTATACAATTATGGACGGACTGCCGAGTGCCGACACAGAGGTAGCTACAGCCGTGGACTACCGTACTGTACTGTGTCTGCTGCTAATATAGACTGGTTGATAAAGAGATGTAGTAGTATGTATGTATAAAGAAGAAAGAAAAAAAAAACACGGGTAGGTGGTATACAATTATGGACGGACTGCCGAGTGCCGACACAGAGGTAGCTACAGCCGTGAACTACCGTACTGTACTGTGTCTGCTGCTAATATAGACTGGTTGATAAAGAGATGTAGTAGTATGTATGTATAAAGAAGAAAGAAAAAAAAACCACGGGTAGGTGGTATACAATTATGGACGGACTGCCGAGTGCCGACACAGAGGTAGCTACAGCCGTGGACTACCGTACTGTACTGTGTCTGCTGCTAATATAGACTGGTTGATAAAGAGATGTAGTAGTATGTATGTATAAAGAAGAAAGAAAAAAAAACCTCGGGTAGGTGGTATACAATTATGGACGGACTGCCGAGTGCCGACACAGAGGTAGCTACAGCCGTGGACTACCGTACTGTACTGTGTCTGCTGCTAATATAGACTGGTTGATAAAGAGATGTAGTAGTATGTATGTATAAAGAAGAAAGAAAAAAAAACCACGGGTAGGTGGTATACAATTATGGACGGACTGCCGAGTGCCGACACAGAGGTAGCTACAGCCGTGGACTACCGTACTGTACTGTGTCTGCTGCTAATATAGACTGGTTGATAAAGAGATGTAGTAGTATGTATGTATAAAGAAGAAAGAAAAAAAAAACACGGGTAGGTGGTATACAATTATGGACGGACTGCCGAGTGCCGACACAGAGGTAGCTACAGCCGTAGACTACCGTACTGTACTGTGTCTGCTGCTAATATAGACTGGTTGATAAAGAGATGTAGTAGTATGTATGTATAAAGAAGAAAGAAAAAAAAACCACGGGTAGGTGGTATACAATTATGGACGGACTGCCGAGTGCCGACACAGAGGTAGCTACAGCCGTGAACTACCGTACTGTACTGTGTCTGCTGCTAATATAGACTGGTTGATAAAGAGATGTAGTAGTATGTATGTATAAAGAAGAAAGAAAAAAAAACCACGGGTAGGTGGTATACAATTATGGACGGACTGCCGAGTGCCGACACAGAGGTAGCTACAGCCGTGGACTACCGTACTGTACTGTGTCTGCTGCTAATATAGACTGGTTGATAAAGAGATGTAGTAGTATGTATGTATAAAGAAGAAAGAAAAAAAAACCACGGGTAGGTGGTATACAATTATGGACGGACTGCCGAGTGCCGACACAGAGGTAGCTACAGCCGTGGACTACCGTACTGTACTGTGTCTGCTGCTAATATAGACTGGTTGATAAAGAGATGTAGTAGTATGTATGTATAAAGAAGAAAGAAAAAAAAACCACGGGTAGGTGGTATACAATTATGGACGGACTGCCGAGTGCCGACACAGAGGTAGCTACAGCCGTGGACTACCGTACTGTACTGTGTCTGCTGCTAATATAGACTGGTTGATAAAGAGATGTAGTAGTATGTATGTATAAAGAAGAAAGAAAAAAAAACCACGGGTAGGTGGTATACAATTATGGACGGACTGCCGAGTGCCGACACAGAGGTAGCTACAGCCGTGAACTACCGTACTGTACTGTGTCTGCTGCTAATATAGACTGGTTGATAAAGAGATGTAGTAGTATGTATGTATAAAGAAGAAAGAAAAAAAAACCACGGGTAGGTGGTATACAATTATGGATGGACTGCCGAGTGCCGACACAGAGGTAGCTACAGCCGTGAACTACCGTACTGTGTCTGCTGCGACTGGATGATAAATAATGATATAAAAAATATATATATATATCACTACTGCAGCCGGACAGGTATATATTATATAATGACGGACCTGCTGGACACTGTCTGTCAGCAGAATGAGTTTTTTATAGAATAAAAAAAAAAACACCACACAAGTGAAGTCACACGACGAGTGTTTAACTTTTTCATGCAATCACAATATAGTATACTACTAACTATACTGGTGGTCAGTGTGGTCAGGTCACTGGTCAGTCACACTGGCAGTGGCACTCCTGCAGCAAAAGTGTGCACTGTTTAATTTTAATATAATATGTACTCCTGGCTCCTGCTATAACCTATAACTGGCACTGCAGTGCTCCCCAGTCTCCCCCACAATTATAAGCTGTGTGAGCTGAGCACAGTCAGATATATATACATAGATGATGCAGCACACTGGGCTGAGCAGTGCACACAGATATGGTATGTGACTGAGTCACTGTGTGTATCGTTTTTTTCAGGCAGAGAACGGATATATTAAATAAAACAAAACTGCACTGTCTGGTGGTCACTGTGGTCAGTCACTAGTAAACTCTGCACTCTCTACACTTCTACAGTACTCCTAAGCTCCAGTAAATCAGGTCAATCTCTCTCTCTCTCTCTCTCTTCTAATCTAAATGGAGAGGACGCCAGCCACGTCCTCTCCCTATCAATCTCAATGCACGTGTGAAAATGGCGGCGACGCGCGGCTCCTTATATAGAATCCGAGTCTCGCGAGAATCCGACAGCGTCATGATGACGTTCGGGCGCGCTCGGGTTAACCGAGCAAGGCGGGAGGATCCGAGTCTGCTCGGACCCGTGAAAAAAACCATGAAGTTCGGGCGGGTTCGGATTCAGAGAAACCGAACCCGCTCATCTCTAGTGAAAACCTAGAAATACAGTTCTTACAATGTATCTTCAAATCACAGGCATGGCAATCAGATGTAGGCAGTGATATATCTGTGTGCTAGGGATGGACATCGGAAGCCCGGCATCGACTGGTTGCCAGGCTTCCGACATCAAATCCACCGATGCAATGGCACTTGCCATCACATCGCAACCATTCGATGGTAATACTATCGCGATGTTTAGACTTTGCGCATGCGCAGAAGCATTCATAGCTTTGCGCATGCGTACTAGCTGAGCTACGGACACCACTTCTGGGTGTCCGCAGCTCAACAAAAAGAATAGTCAGTCGTCGGATGTGCATTGGAAAGTTTCGGATTCCCACAATTCGATGGAAAAAATATTTCCATCAGAATAAAAACATTGATGGTTGCCTAACATCGGATTCCGATGTCCATCCCTAATCTGTGCACCTGCACTTGTGCCTACTACCAGGGCCACCATCAGGGAGGGACTGCAGGGACTCCAGTCCCGGGCGCCGGACCGCAAGGGGCTCGCGCGGCAGCAGTGTGGATTGGAACGCACCACAGGCTGCCATAAAGCGCCAGCGGCACTTTGAATTTGGAGCCGACCGCGAGCCAAACAGAGCTCACGGACCGACAGCCAATCAGGAGTGGCCATAGCAAGACACCATCTGCAAACAGGTGTATGGTCAAATCAGCAAATTAAAGTAAATTACACCCGCCCTCTGTCAATATTCTGTATTATTATTACTTTTATCCAGTAACTTACACCAGATTTACCAAAGGTTATCGAAGCATCCAATCAGAATCAACAGCACACTCAAATGGCATCTACATACTTACAGCCAAAACATTGCTTACAATGCTTATGGAGGACATTGCATTTAATTGGAGCTCACATCCTGGATAGGGTGAGGTTGGCCTACCTTTATCTCTGTAATCCCCGTGAGAGGTCTTCTTATATGCAATTGAATTACTGTTTTTAAGCCAGTGTTATTATAAAAAAAAAAAAAATCAATGAATACTGTATACTACACGATGATTGGCCTCTGGCCTTTTTCAGTTGGTGCTTCTTAGTGAAAGGGTGTTTTTCCAGGTCTGAAGGATTTACGACAACGGGAGATGTATAACAGCTTGGAGGGAGAGAGATAAAACATAGAGAGATAAAGTAATAACCAATCAGCTCCTAACTGCCATGTTACAGGCTGTTTTTGAAAGATATCAGAAGCTGATTGATTGATACTTTATCTCTCTTCAAGCTTTGAGAAATTTACCCCATAATCTGAAGCTGTTCAAGTGGGACCTTAAGGACACCAAAAATATCTCCGATAATCCAATATTCAAGAGAACTTTTATGTATGCATATCTATTGAATTTGGACGTATCACACTATTATATGGATATGTGGATACATTGGCCCTCATTCCGAGTTGATCGGTCGCAAGGCGAATTTAGCAGAGTTACACACGCTAAGCCGCCGCCTACTGGGAGTGAATCTTAGCTTCTTAAAATTGCGACCGATGTATTCGCAATATTGCGATTACTAACTACTTAGCAGTTTCAGAGTAGCTCCAGACTTACTCTGCCTGTGCGATCAGTTCAGTGCTTGTCGTTCCTGGTTGACGTCACAAACACACCCATCGTTCGCCCAGGCACTCCCACCGTTTCTCCGGCCACTCCTGCGTTTTTTCCGGAAACGGTAGCGTTTTCAGCCACACGCCCCTGAAACGCCGTGTTTCCGCCCAGTAACACCCATTTCCTGTCAATCACATTACGATCGCCGGAGCGATGAAAAAGCCGTGAGTAAAATTACTTTCTACATAGCAAAGTTACTTGGCGCAGTCGCAGTGCGAACATTGCGCATGCGTACTAAGCGGATTTTCATTGCGATGCGATGAAAAATACCGAGCGAACAACTCGGAATGAGGGCCATTAACTAGACACAATTTGGCCTCATGGACTGAATGAGTCTATACATTTTGGAATTTTCCTGGATTCATTGGATAGTCTGTTCCTGAAGGAGGGGTGCACCATCATGAACCATTTATAACCGGATATGTTTTTCGATTTTTTTTCTTCTTTATTTAAATTTTTAGGGTTTTTTGTGGCCGTCATTTTGTTTAAATATATAGTTTTTTTCCATAGACTTGTATATACATTTTTTTAACCCACTTGATTCCTATACATCCTGTGACCATTATACACTTTTGGATATATATCTTTGTATTTTGATGTGTGTTTCTTGGTTTATGTATTTCTTTTATTCTAGGTATTTATACACTACACTGGGCCTGGATTCAGGTTTGTAGACAAATCAATAAAAGCACACAACAGGGCAAAACCATGCTGCACTGGAGGTGGGGCAGATGTAACATGTGCAGAGAGATTTAGATGGCTGTCACAGCTGGAAGGGGCACGCCATGTTTGCTACACAAAATGCATTACTAATACAGGTTGAGTATCCCATATCCAAATATTCCAAAATACGGACTTTTTTGAGTGAGAGTAAGATAGTGAAACCTTTGTTTTTTGATGACTCAATGTACACAAACTTTGTTTAATACTAGTGATGTGCACCGGAAATTTTTCGGGTTTTGTGTTTTGGTTTTGGGTTCGGTTCCGCGGCCGTGTTTTGGGTTCGAACGCGTTTTGGCAAAACCTCACCGAATTTTTTTTGTCGATTCGGGTGTGTTTTGGATTCGGGTGTTTTTTTCAAAAAACCCTAAAAAACAGCTTAAATCATAGAATTTGGGGGTCATTTTGATCCCATAGTATTATTAACCTCAATAACCATAATTTCCACTCATTTCAAGTCTATTCGGAACACCTCACACCTCACAATATTATTTTTAGTCCTAAAATTTGCACCGAGGTCGCTGGATGGCTAAGCTAAGCGACACAAGTGGCCGACACAAACATCTGGCCCATCTAGGAGTGGCACTGCAGTGTCACGCAGGATGGCCCTTCAAAAAAATATTCCCCAAACAGCACATGACGCAAAGAAAAAAAGAGGCGCAATGAGGTAGCTGTGTGACTAAGCTCAGCGACCCAAGTGGCCGACACAAACACCTGGCCCATCTAGGAGTGGCACTGCAGTGTCAGACAGGATGGCCCTTCAAAAAAATACTCCCCAAACAGCACATGACGCAAAGAAAAAAAGGCGCAATGGGGTAGCTGTGTGACTAAGCTCAGCGACCCTAGTGGCCGACACAAACACCTGGCCCATCTAGGAGTGTCACTGCAGTGTCACGCAGGATGGCCCTTCAAAAAAATACTCCCCAAACAGCACATGACGCAAAGAAAAAAAGAGGCGCAATGAGGTAGCTGTGTGACTAAGCTAAGCGACCCTAGTGGCCGACACAAACACCTGGCTCATCTAGGAGTGGCACTGCAGTGTCACGCAGGATGGCCCTTCAAAAAAATACTCCGCAAACAGCACATGATGCAAAGAAAAAAAGAGGCGCAATGAGGTAGTTGTGTGACTAAGCTAAGCGACCCTAGTGGCCGACACAAACACCTGGCCCATCTAGGAGTGGCACTGCAGTGTCACGCAGGATGGCCCTTCAAAAAAATACTCCCCAAACAGCACATGACGCAAAGAAAAAAAGAGGCGCAATGAGGTAGCTGTGTGACTAAGCTAAGCGACCCTAGTGGCCGACACAAACACCTGGCCCATCTAGGAGTGGCACTGCAGTGTCACGCAGGATGGCCCTTCAAAAAAATACTCCCCAAACAGCACATGACGCAAAGAAAAAAAGAGGCGCAATGAGGTAGCTGTGTGACTAAGCTCAGCGACCCTAGTGGCCGACACAAACACCTGGCCCATCTAGGAGTGGCACTGCAGTGTCACGCAGGATGGCCCTTCAAAAAAATACTCCCCAAACAGCACATGACGCAAAGAAAAAAATAGGCGCAATGAGGTAGCTGTGTGACTAAGCTAAGCGACCCTAGTGGCCGACACAAACACCTGGCCCATCTAGGAGTGGCACTGCAGTGTCACGCAGGATGGCCCTTCAAAAAAATACTCCCCAAACAGCACATGACGCAAAGAAAAAAAGAGACGCAATGAGGTAGCTGTGTGACTAAGCTCAGCGACCCTAGTGGCCGACACAAACACCTGGCCCATCTAGGAGTGGCACTGCAGTGTCACACAGGATGGCCCTCCAAAAAAATACTCCCCAAACAGCACATGACGCAAAGAAAAAAAGAGGCGCAATGAGGTAGCTGTGTGACTAAGCTCAGCGACCCTAGTGGCCGACACAAACACCTGGCCCATCTAGGAGTGGCACTGCAGTGTCACGCAGGATGGCCCTTCAAAAAAATACTCCCCAAACAGCACATGACGCAAAGAAAAAAAGAGGCGCAATGAGGTAGCTGTGTGACTAAGCTAAGCGACCCTAGTGGCCGACACAAACACCTGGCCCATCTAGGAGTGGCACTGCAGTGTCACGCAGGATGGCCCTTCAAAAAAATACTCCCCAAACAGCACATGACGCAAAGAAAAAAAGAGGCGCAATGAGGTAGCTGTGTGACTAAGCTCAGCGACCCTAGTGGCCGACACAAACACCTGGCCCATCTAGGAGTGGCACTGCAGTGTCACGCAGGATGGTCCTTCAAAAAAATACTCCCCAAACAGCACATGACGCAAAGAAAAAAAAGAGGCGCAATGAGGTAGCTGTGTGACTAAGCTAAGCGACCCTAGTGGCCGACACAAACACCTGGCCCATCTAGGAGTGGCACTGCAGTGCAGGCGCAAGCTCTTCCCGTCCAGTGTTGGGAAGGTCAGGCATCGCAACCGACACAATTGGACTCTCCTTGGGGATTTGTGATTTCGAAGAACGCACAGTTCTTTGCTGTGCTTTTGCCAGCTTAAGTCTTTTCTTTTTTCTAGCGAGAGGATGAGTGCTTCCATCCTCATGTGAAGCTGAACCACTAGCCATGAACATAGGCCAGGGCCTCAGCCGTTCCTTGCCACTCCGTGTCGTAAATGGCATATTGGCAAGTTTACGCTTCTCCTCAGACGCTTTTAATTTTGATTTTTGGGTCATTTTACTGATCTTTTGTGTTTTGGATTTTACATGCTCTGTACTATGACATTGGGCATCGGCCTTGGCAGACGACGTTGATGGCATTTCATCGTCTCGGCCATGACTAGTGGCAGCAGCTTCAGCACGAGGTGGAAGTGGATCTTGATCTTTCCCTATTTTTTTAACCTCCACATTTTTGTTCTCCATATTTTAATGCGCACAACTAAAAGCCACCACAGGTATACAATGTAGATGGATGGATACTATAGTATTATATTACTTATGGACGGAGTGCACTGACGACACAGAGGTAGGTACAGCCGTGGCCTACCGTACTGCTATATATATATATATATATATATATATATATATAATATACTGTATAATAATAATAACGGACCTGGTGGACACTGTCAGCAGACTGCTAAACTAGTATGAAGAAAAAAAAAGCAACCACAGGTATACAATGTAGATGGATGGATACTATAGTATAGTATTATATTACTTATGGACGACGAGTGCACTGACGACACAGAGGTAGGTACAGCCGTGGCCTACCGTACTGCTATATATATATATATATATATATACTGTATAATAAATAACGGACCTGGTGGACACTGTCAGCAGACTGCTAAACTAGTATGAAGGAAAAAAAAGCCACCACACGAGTGTTTTTCAGGCAGACAAACGTATACTGGACTGGTGGTCACTGTCAGCAAAACTGTGCACTGTACTCCTGCTATAACTGCTCCTCAGTCCCCACAATTAGGCAGTGTGAGCAGTGCACTCAGCACAGATATATGCAGCAGTGCAGCACACTGAGCACAGATATGGTGGAGCGTTTTTTTTCAGGCAGAGAAACAACGGATTAAACTCACTGGTGGTATAATCAAAACCCTGCACTGTACTCCCTAACAGCTGCTCCCCATCCCCAATCCTCCCCACAATTATAACTAAGTCACTCAGTCTTTTCTACTATAACGGAGAGGACGCCAGCCACGTCCTCTCCCTATCAATCTCAATGCACATGTGAAAATGGCGGCGACGCGCGGCTCCTTATATAGAAACTGAATCTCGCAAGAATCCGACAGCGGGATGATGACGTTAGGGCGCGCTCGGGTTAACCGAGCAAGGCGGGAGGATCCGAGTCGCTCGGACCCGTGAAAAAAAAAGTGAAGTTCGGGCGGGTTCGGATCCCGAGGATCCGAACCCGCTCATCACTATTTAATACACAAAGTTATTAAAAATATTGTATTAAATGACCTTCAGGCTATATGTATAAGGTGTATATGAAACATAAATTAATTGTGTGAATGTAGACACACTTTGTTTAATGTACAAAGTTATAAAAAAATATTGGCTAAAATGACCTTCAGTCTGTATGTATAAGGTGTATATGAAACATAAATGCATTCTGTGCTTAGACTTAGGTCCCATCGCCAGGATATCTCATTATGGTATGCAATTATTCCAAAATACAGAAAAATCCGATATCCAAAATACCTCTGGTCCCAAGCATTTTGGATAAGGGATACTCAACCTGTAATATTGTTACAGTATAACAGATTTTCAGATGTATTATTCTGTGTTTTGTATTACAAGCGGACTAAGGTGTGACTCCAGGGTGATGACATGCATGTAATGCTGATCGATGAACGCTCACACACTTCGGGAAAACAAGCTTGGTTTAGCAGTATGTAGCTTCTATAACATTAGAAACAGGACGGATCCATCCTGAATATGGCAGTGGGGTAATCATGAGAAACAAAGAACGCTGAGCCTTTGAAACTTGTAGTAATGATAAAACATTTTGCTTTCACTGTCCATTTGGAGAACGCACATCAGAATGCAGTTACTCTGTTCATTTAACAAATTAAGTTTATTTACAGAATATTGTTCATCTGAATACCATTGTGTCCTCCTAATTCTCATCCTTTCCCAGCCCTTTGCACATTATCTGTTTTATTTTAGAGATGAGCGCCTGAAATTTTTCGGGTTTTGTGTTTTGGTTTTGGGTTCGGTTCCGCGGCCGTGTTTTGGGTTCGACCGCGTTTTGGCAAAACCTCACCGAATTTTTTTTGTCGGATTCGGGTGTGTTTTGGATTCGGGTGTTTTTTTCAAAAAACCCTAAAAAACAGCTTAAATCATAGAATTTGGGGGTCATTTTGATCCCATATTATTATTAACCTCAAAAACCATAATTTCCACTCATTTTCAGTCTATTCTGAATACCTCACACCTCACAATATTATTTTTAGTCCTAAAATTTGCACCAAGGTCGCTGGATGACTAAGCTAAGCGACACTAGTGGCCGACACAAACACCTGGCCCATCTAGGAGTGGCACTGCAGTGTCACGCAGGATGTCCCTTCCAAAAAACCCTCCCCAATCAGCACATGACGCAAAGAAAAAAAGAGGCGCAATGAGGTAGCTGACTGTGTGAGTAAGATTAGCGACCCTAGTGGCCGACACAAACACCGGGCCCATTTAGGAGTGGCACTGCAGTGTCACGCAGGATGTCCCTTCCAAAAAACCCTCCCCAATCAGCACATGACGCAAAGAAAAAAAGAGGCGCAATGAGGTAGCTGACTGTGTGAGTAAGATTAGCGACCCTAGTGGCCGACACAAACACCGGGCCCATTTAGGAGTGGCACTGCAGTGTCACGCAGGATGTCCCTTCCAAAAAACCCTCCCCAATCAGCACATGACGCAAAGAAAAAAAGAGGCGCAATGAGGTAGCTGACTGTGTGAGTAAGATTAGCGACCCTAGTGGCCGACACAAACACCGGGCCCATTTAGGAGTGGCACTGCAGTGTCACGCAGGATGTCCCTTCCAAAAAACCCTCCCCAATCAGCACATGACGCAAAGAAAAAAAGAGGCGCAATGAGGTAGCTGACTGTGTGAGTAAGATTAGCGACCCTAGTGGCCGACACAAACACCGGGCCCATTTAGGAGTGGCACTGCAGTGTCACGCAGGATGTCCCTTCCAAAAAACCCTCCCCAATCAGCACATGACGCAAAGAAAAAAAGAGGCGCAATGAGGTAGCTGACTGTGTGAGTAAGATTAGCGACCCTAGTGGCCGACACAAACACCAGGCCCATTTAGGAGTGGCACTGCAGTGTCACGCAGGATGTCCCTTCCAAAAAACCCTCCCCAATCAGCACATGACGCAAAGAAAAAAAGAGGCGCAATGAGGTAGCTGACTGTGTGAGTAAGATTAGCGACCCTAGTGGCCGACACAAACACCGGGCCCATTTAGGAGTGGCACTGCAGTGTCACGCAGGATGTCCCTTCCAAAAAACCCTCCCCAATCAGCACATGACGCAAAGAAAAAAAGAGGCGCAATGAGGTAGCTGACTGTGTGAGTAAGATTAGCGACCCTAGTGGCCGACACAAACACCGGGCCCATTTAGGAGTGGCACTGCAGTGTCACGCAGGATGTCCCTTCCAAAAAACCCTCCCCAATCAGCACATGACGCAAAGAAAAAAAGAGGCGCAATGAGGTAGCTGACTGTGTGAGTAAGATTAGCGACCCTAGTGGCCGACACAAACACCGGGCCCATTTAGGAGTGGCACTGCAGTGTCACGCAGGATTTCCCTTCCAAAAAACCCTCCCCAATCAGCACATGACGCAAAGAAAAAAAGAGGCGCAATGAGGTAGCTGACTGTGTGAGTAAGATTAGCGACCCTAGTGGCCGACACAAACACCGGGCCCATTTAGGAGTGGCACTGCAGTGTCACGCAGGATGTCCCTTCCAAAAAACCCTCCCCAAACAGCACATGAGGCAAAGAAAAATAAAAGAAAAAAGAGGTGCAAGATGGAATTGTCCTTGGGCCCTCCCACCCACCCTTATGTTGTATAAACAAAACAGGACATGCACACTTTAACCAACCCATCATTTCAGTGACAGGGTCTGCCACACGACTGTGACTGATATGATGGGTTGGTTTGGACCCCCCCCAAAAAAGAAGCAATTAATCTCTCCTTGCACAAACTGGCTCTACAGAGGCAAGATGTCCACCTCATCATCACCCTCCGATATATCACCGTGTACATCCCCCTCCTCACAGATTATCAATTCGTCCCCACTGGAATCCACCATCTCAGCTCCCTGTGTACTTTGTGGAGGCAATTGCTGCTGGTCAATGTCTCCGCGGAGGAATTGATTATAATTCATTTTAATGAACATCATCTTCTCCACATTTTCTGGATGTAACCTCGTACGCCGATTGCTGACAAGGTGAGCGGCGGCACTAACACTCTTTCGGAGTACACACTTGTGGGAGGGCAACTTAGGTAGAATAAAGCCAGTTTGTGCAATGGCCTCCAAATTGCCTCTTTTTCCTGCCAGTATAAGTATGGACTGTGTGACGTGCCTACTTGGATGCGGTCACTCATATAATCCTCCACCATTCTTTCAATGGTGAGAGAATCATATGCAGTGACAGTAGACGACATGTCCGTAATCGTTGTCAGGTCCTTCAGTCCGGACCAGATGTCAGCATCAGCAGTCGCTCCAGACTGCCCTGCATCACCGCCAGCGGGTGGGCTCGGAATTCTGAGCCTTTTCCTCGCACCCCCAGTTGCGGGAGAATGTGAAGGAGGAGATGTTGACAGGTCGCGTTCCGCTTGACTTGACAATTTTCTCACCAGCAGGTCTTTCAACCCCAGCAGACTTGTGTCTGCCGGAAAGAGAGATCCAAGGTAGGCTTTAAATCTAGGATCGAGCACGGTGGCCAAAATGTAGTGCTCTGATTTCAACAGATTGACCACCCGTGAATCCTTGTTAAGCGAATTAAGGGCTCCATCCACAAGTCCCACATGCCTAGCGGAATCGCTCCGTGTTAGCTCCTCCTTCAATGTCTCCAGCTTCTTCTGCAAAAGCCTGATGAGGGGAATGACCTGACTCAGGCTGGCAGTGTCTGAACTGACTTCACGTGTGGCAAGTTCAAAGGGCATCAGAACCTTGCACAACGTTGAAATCATTCTCCACTGCGCTTGAGACAGGTGCATTCCACCTCCTATATCGTGCTCAATTGTATAGGCTTGAATGGCCTTTTGCTGCTCCTCCAACCTCTGAAGCATATAGAGGGTTGAATTCCACCTCGTTACCACTTCTTGCTTCAGATGATGGCAGGGCAGGTTCAGTAGTTTTTGGTGGTGCTCCAGTCTTCTGTACGTGGTGCCTGTACGCCGAAAGTGTCCCGCAATTTTTCTGGCCACCGACAGCATCTCTTGCACGCCCCTGTCGTTTTTTAAATAATTCTGCACCACCAAATTCAAGGTATGTGCAAAACATGGGACGTGCTGGAATTTGCCCATATTTAATGCACACACAATATTGCTGGCGTTGTCCGATGCCACAAATCCACAGGAGAGTCCAATTGGGGTAAGCCATTCCGCGATGATCTTCCTCAGTTGCCGTAAGAGGTTTTCAGCTGTGTGCGTATTCTGGAAACCGGTGATACCAAGCGTAGCCTGCCTAGGAAAGAGTTGGCGTTTGCGAGATGCTGCTACTGGTGCCGCCGCTGCTGTTCTTGCGGCGGGAGTCCATACATCTACCCAGTGGGCTGTCACAGTCATATAGTCCTGACCCTGCCCTGCTCCACTTGTCCACATGTCCGTGGTTAAGTGGACATTGGGTACAACTGCATTTTTTAGGACACTAGTGAGTCTTTTTCTGAGGTCTGTGTACATTTTCGGTATCGCCTGCCTAGAGAAGTGGAACCTAGATGGTATTTGGTAACGGGGGCACACTGCCTCAATAAATTGTCTAGTTCCCTGTGAACTAACGGCGGATACCGGACGCACGTCTAACACCAACATAGTTGTCAAGGCCTCAGTTATCCGCTTTGCAGCAGGATGACTGCTGTGATATTTCATCTTCCTCGCAAAGGACTGTTGAACAGTCAATTGCTTACTGGAAGTAGTACAAGTGGGCTTACGACTTCCCCTCTGGGATGAACATCGACTCCCAGCAGCAACAACAGCAGCGCCAGCAGCAGTAGGCGTTACACGCAAGGATGCATCGGAGGAATCCCAGGCAGGAGAGGACTCGTCAGAATTGCCAGTGACATGGCCTGCAGGACTATTGGCATTCCTGGGGAAGGAGGAAATTGACACTGAGGGAGTTGGTGGGGTGGTTTGCGTGAGCTTGGTTACAAGAGGAAGGGATTTACTGGTCAGTGGACTGCTTCCGCTGTCACCCAAAGTTTTTGAACTTGCCACTGACTTATTATGAATGCGCTGCAGGTGACGTATAAGGGAGGATGTTCCGAGGTGGTTAACGTCCTTACCCCTACTTATTACAGCTTGACAAAGGGCACACACGGCTTGACACCTGTTGTCCGCATTTCTGTTGAAATAGTTCCACACCGAAGAGCTGATTTTTTTGGTATTTTCACCAGGCATGTCAACGGCCATATTCCTCCCACGGACAACAGGTGTCTCCCCGGGTGCCTGACTTAAACAAACCACCTCACCATCAGAATCCTCCTGGTCAATTTCCTCCCCAGCGCCAGCAACACCCATATCCTCCTCATCCTGTTGTACTTCAACACTGACATCTTCAATCTGACTATCAGGAACTGGACTGCGGGTGCTCCTTCCAGCACTTGCAGGGGGCGTGCAAATGGTGGAAGGCGCATGCTCTTCACGTCCAGTGTTGGGAAGGTCAGGCATCGCAACCAACACAATTGGACTCTCCTTGTGGATTTGGGATTTCGAAGAACGCACAGTTCTTTGCGGTGCTACTGCTTTTGCCAGCTTGAGTCTTTTCATTTTTCTAGCGAGAGGCTGAGTGCCTCCATCCTCATGTGAAGCTGAACCACTAGCCATGAACATAGGCCAGGGCCTCAGCCGTTCCTTGCCACTCCGTGTGGTAAATGGCATATTGGCAAGTTTACGCTTCTCCTCCGACAATTTTATTTTAGGTTTTGGAGTCCTTTTTTTACTGATATTTGGTGTTTTGGATTTGACATGCTCTGTACTATGACATTGGGCATCGGCCTTGGCAGACGACGTTGCTGGCATTTCATCGTCTCGGCCATGACTAGTGGCAGCAGCTTCAGCACGAGGTGGAAGTGGATCTTGATCTTTCCCTAATTTTGGAACCTCAACATTTTTGTTCTCCATATTTTAATAGGCACAACTAAAAGGCACCTCAGGTAAACAATGGAGATGGATGGATACTAGTATACAATTATGGACGGACTGCCGAGTGCCGACACAGAGGTAGCTACAGCCGTGAACTACCGTACTGTGTCTGCTGCTAATATAGACTGGTTGATAAAGAGATGTCGTAGTATGTATGTATGAAGAAGAAAGAAAAAAAACCCACGGTTAGGTGGTATACAATTATGGACGGACTGCCGAGTGCCGACACAGAGGTAGCCACAGCCGTGAACTACCGTACTGTACTGTGTCTGCTGCTAATATAGACTGGTTGATAAAGAGATGTAGTAGTATGTATGTATAAAGAAGAAAGAAAAAAAAAACACGGGTAGGTGGTATACAATTATGGACGGACTGCCGAGTGCCGACACAGAGGTAGCCACAGCCGTGAACTACCGTACTGTACTGTGTCTGCTGCTAATATAGACTGGTTGATAAAGAGATGTCGTAGTATGTATGTATGAAGAAGAAAGAAAAAAAAAACCACGGTTAGGTGGTATACAATTATGGACGGACTGCCGAGTGCCGACACAGAGGTAGCCACAGCCGTGAACTACCATACTGTACTGTGTCTGCTGCTAATATAGACTGGTTGATAAAGAGATGTCGTAGTATGTATGTATAAAGAAGAAAGAAAAAAAAACACGGTTAGGTGGTATACAATTATGGACGGACTGCCGAGTGCCGACACAGAGGTAGCCACAGCTGTGAACTACCGTACTGTACTGTGTCTGCTGCTAATATAGACTGGTTGATAAAGAGATGTCGTAGTATGTATGTATGAAGAAGAAAGAAAAAAAAACCACGGTTAGGTGGTATACAATTATGGACGGACTGCCGAGTGCCGACACAGAGGTAGCCACAGCCGTGAACTACCGTACTGTACTGTGTCTGCTGCTAATATAGACTGGTTGATAAAGAGATGCCGTAGTATGTATGTATAAAGAAGAAAGAAAAAAAAACCACGGTTAGGTGGTATACAATTATGGACGGACTGCCGAGTGCCGACACAGAGGTAGCCACAGCCGTGAACTACCGTACTGTACTGTGTCTGCTGCTAATATAGACTGGTTGATAAAGAGATGTAGTAGTATGTATGTATAAAGAAGAAAGAAAAAAAAACCACGGGTAGGTGGTATACAATTATGGATGGACTGCCGAGTGCCGACACAGAGGTAGCTACAGCCGTGAACTACCGTACTGTGTCTGCTGCGACTGGATGATAAATAATGATATAAAAAATATATATATATCACTACTGCAGCCGGACAGGTATATATATTATATAATGACGGACCTGCTGGACACTGTCTGTCAGCAGAATGAGTTTTTTATAGAATAAAAAAAAAAACACCACACAAGTGAAGTCACACGACGAGTGTTTAACTTTTTCAGGCAATCACAATATAGTATACTACTAACTATACTGGTGGTCAGTGTGGTCAGGTCACTGGTCAGTCACACTGGCAGTGGCACTCCTGCAGCAAAAGTGTGCACTGTTTAATTTTAATATAATATGTACTCCTGGCTCCTGCTATAACCTATAACTGGCACTGCAGTGCTCCCCAGTCTCCCCCACAATTATAAGCTGTGTGAGCTGAGCACAGTCAGATATATAATATATACATAGATGATGCAGCACACTGGGCTGAGCAGTGCACACAGATATGGTATGTGACTGTCTTGTACTCCTGGCTCCTGCTATAACCTATAACTGGCACTGCAGTGCTCCCCAGTCTCCCCCACAATTATAAGCTGTGTGAGCTGAGCACAGTCAGATATATAATATATACATAGATGATGCAGGCATGCAGCACACTGGGCTGAGCAGTGCACACAGATATGGTATGTGACTGAGTCACTGTGTGTACCGTTTTTTTCAGGCAGAGAACGGATATATTAAATAAAACAACTGCACTGCTGGTGGTCACTGTGGTCAGTCACTAAACTCTGCACTCTCTTCTACAGTATCAGCCTCAGGTCAATCTCTCTCTCTCTCTCCTAATCTAAATGGAGAGGACGCCAGCCACGTCCTCTCCCTATCAATCTCAATGCACGTGTGAAAATGGCGGCGACGCGCGGCTCCTTATATAGAATCCGAGTCTCGCGAGAATCCGACAGCGTCATGATGACGTTCGGGCGCGCTCGGGTTAACCGAGCAAGGCGGGAAGATCCGAGTCGCTCGGACCCGTGAAAAAAAACATGAAGTTCGTGCGGGTTCGGATTCAGAGAAACCGAACCCGCTCATCTCTATTTTATTTGTCTTTTTTGCAGTACTTGTAAAGAGCATTATATGCAGTATATTTTTTATGTTGTTTTGTAGCACTTATAGTTGTCCCCACTCATCACCCCTCACCTCCAAAAACATATATTTAATATATTTAAAGAGACTAGCAAAACAATATGTATAATTTCCCAAATGGTTATAAATAGTGGAAATAGTTTTGCACACTCTCCCCGAGTTCTGTAACCTGTAGGAAAATAAAAAAATCTGCATGTGCATAACCTATAAATGGCTGTGGAACATCTCAGTGACTTCTACTATTCTTAAGTTTCACAGTAGAGTGTGCATTATCACATACAGTATACAGTACATGGACAACAGTGTGTATACACCCAAAACCACCCCACGTCTCATTCCAAAACTATGGGCATTAATACAGAGTTAGTCCCCGCTTTGCCACTATAGTGATATGGCGGTAGGCCCCTCTTTGCTGCTATAGTAATATGGCAGTAGTCCTCTCTTTGCTGCTATAGTGATATGGCGGTAGTCCTCTCTTTGCTGCTATAGTGATATGGAGTTAGTCCCCGCTTTGCTGCTATAGTGATCTGGCGGTAGTCCCCTCTTTGCTGCTATAGTGATCTGGCGGTAGTTCCCTCTTTGCTGCAATAGTGATATGGAGGTAGTCCCCTCTTTGCTGCTATAGTGATATGGAGGTAGTCCCCTCTTTCCTGCTATAGTGATATGGAGGTAGTCCCCTCTTTGCTGCTATAGTGATATGGAGTTAGTCCCTGCTTTGCTGCTATAGTAATACGGAGTTAGTTCCCTCTTTGCTGCTATAGTGATATGGAGGTAATCCCCTCTTTGCTGCTATAGTGATATGGAGGTAGTCCCCTCTTTGCTGCTATAGTGATATGGAGGTAGTCCCCTCTTTGCTGCTATAGTGATACCGTGAGGTAGTCCCCTCTTTGCTGCTATAGTGATATGGAGGTAGTCCCCTTTTTGCTGCTGTAGTATTGTGGAGGTAGTTCCCTATTTGCTGCTATGGTAATATGGAGTTAGTTCCCTCTTTGCTTCTATAGTAATACGGAGTTAGTTCCCTCTTTGCTGCTATAGTGGTATAGAGGTAGTCCCGTATTTGCTGCTATGGTAATATGGAGTTAGTTCCCTCTTTGCTGCTATAGTGGTATGGAGGTAGTCCCGTATTTGCTGCTATGGTAATATGGAGTTAGTTCCCTCTTTGCTTCTATAGTAATACGGAGTTAGTTCCCTCTTTGCTGCTATAGTGGTATGGAGGTAGTCCCGTATTTGCTGCTATGGTAATATGGAGTTAGTTCCCTCTTTGCTTCAGTAGTAATACGGAGTTAGTTCCCTCTTTGCTGCTATAGTAATATGTAGGTGGTCCCCTCTTTGCTTCTATAGTAATAAAGAATTAGTCCCCTCTTTGCTTCTATAGTAAGCCCAATGCCCTCTTCTACAGTTTAGTGTTCTCCCTCCCGACGCATCTCCCACCATCTGTGCAGTTAAGTAGTAAATCAGAAATTACTGCTCCAGGTCCTACATGCTGAGCAGAAGATAGAACACCCTCTACCCCTCACGCAGACATCAAAGCTGCCACTGATAGCACCCACCATCCCTACCTCTGGAGGATGGGTAGGAGCCCCAGTGCATTGCTTTGCCCATGAGGCCTACACTGCTCTTAAGACGGCCCTGCATAGGTGCCTAACCCAAACCTTCTGTACCGTAATCCAAGCCCTCCCCCTAGTAACTAACCCTAACCTCCCCTCCCATAGCATAACCATAACCCACCTCGTAGTGCCTAACCCTAATCTCCTGTAGCCTAATCGAACCCCTCCCCTAGTGACTAACCCTTACCTCCCTCAGTGCCTAACCCTAACCTCCTGTAGCCTAATCAAACCCTTCCCCTAGTGACTGACCTTAACCTCCCCTCCCATAGCCTAGCCCTTACCTCCCTTAGTGCCTAACCCTAACCTTCCCTGCCATAGTCTAACCCTAACCCTGCCCCTAATGCCTAACCCTACCCTCTCATAGCCTAATCCTAACTCTCTTCCTCTGGTCCATGCAGAATGTCGACATTTCACATGACACTATTCTGCAGATGCCGGCATGTTCAATGTCAACATAATAACTTGACGTTGTGGTGTCGACATTATGAATGTTGACATTACAGATTGTGCTACTCAGCAAGAGCTGCCTACAGTGGAATAGTATTTCACAATTACATTTGGGTGAACAGATTGTGTCGGTACTTTGTGCAAGACAAAGGAAAAGATTGCAACGGAGGGAAGACTTGTGTCAGAAAGCGAACCATCACATACAGAATGTTGCTTACACAGCAGGGATTGCAGTATACCACGTATTCATTCTGAGAAATTTCAATACACCCAGCATAGGGTAGAGAGCGGGGATAGATAAATGGAGATGACAGTGATGACTGCTGCACTTGCAGATGGGGAATGCATGCACAAAGATAAATACAGCTCAGGGGACTGCTGTAGAATCGCGTCTGCACATTGGGGGTAATTCCAAGTTGATCGCAGCAGGATTTTTGATAGCAATTGGGCAAAACCATGTGCACTGCAGGGGGGCCAGATATAACATGTGCAGAAAGAGTTAGATTTGGGTGGGTTATTTTGTTTCTGTGCAGGGTAAATACTGGCTGCTTTATTTTTACACTGCAAATTAGATTGCAGATTGAACACACCACACCCAAATCTAACTCTCTCTGCACATGTTATATCTGCCTCCCCTGCAGTGTACATGGTTTTGCCCAATTGCTAACAAAAATCCTGCTGCGATCAACTTGGAATTACCCCCATTGATCGTACTGTGGCCCTCATTCCGAGTCGTTCGCTCGGTAATTTTCATCGCATCGCAGTGAAATTCCGCTTAGTACGCATGCGCAATAATCGCACTGCGACTGCGCCAAGTAATTTTACCATGAAGATAGTATTTTTACTCACGGCTTTTTCTTCGCTCCGGCGATCGTAGTGTGATTGACAGGAAATGGGTGTTACTGGGCGGAAACACGGCGTTTTAGGGGCGTGTGGATAAAAACGCTACCGTTTCCGGAAAAAACGCAGGAGTGGCCGGAGAAACGGGGGAGTGTCTGGGCGAACGCTGGGTGTGTTTATGACGTCAAACCAGGAACGACAAGCACTGAACTGATCGCAGATACCGAGTAAGTCTGAAGCTACTCTGAAACTGCTAAGTAGTTTGTAATCGCAATATTGCGAATACATCGGTCGCAATTTTAAGAAGCTAAGATACACTCCCAGTAGGCGTAGGCTTAGCGTGAGCAACTCTGCTAAATTCGCCTTGCGAGCGATCAACTCGGAATGAGGGCCTGTGTACGCAACCTGTGTATCTGTTCAAATCAGAATCAGGCCCTATAGGCTATTTTGCAGGGCACAGGCATTCTCACCAATCCCGGTATGGCTCTGATTGAATGTATACTTAGGGGTAAATTTACTAAGATTCGTATTTTCCCGTTTCAGGTCAAAGTTCAATCACGAATGACATCGACAGTGTAAAATTGCAACTTTTTGAATTGATTACGTCTAATTTACTAAGCTGCCATATTTAGCCTTTTCGGGTTTTCCGATGTCGATGTCATTCGTTTTTTTTTTCTGTTTTTTACGGCAGTGATTAGCAAAACACTGCCGACTTTTTTACAATGAATCTCGGCCGGATCTGTGTGATCCGTGCTGGGGTTCATTTTTTTTTTTTTTTTTAATTAAACACTGTAAAATCCAAAAAAAAAATTGCGTGGGGTCCCCCCTCCTAAGCATAACCAGCCTCGGGCTCTTTGAGCCGATCCTGGTTGCAGAAATATGGGGAAAAAATTGACAGGGGTTCCCCCATATTTAAGCAACCAGCATCGGGCTCTGCGCCTGGTCCTGGTTCCAAAAATACGGGGGACAAAAAGAGTAGGGGTCCCCCGTATTTTTAAAACCAGCACCGGGCTCCACTAGCTGGACAGATAATGCCACAGCCGGGGGTCACTTTTATATAGTGCCCTGCGGCCGTGGCATCAAATATCCAACTAGTCACCCCTGGCCGGGGTACCCTGGGGGAGTGGAGACCCCTTCAATCAAGGGGTCCCCCCCCCAGCCACCCAAGGGCCAGGGGTGAAGCCCGAGGCTGTCCCCCCCCATCCAATGGGCTGCGGATGGGGGGGCTGATAGCCTTTTGTGATAATGAAAAGATATTGTTTTTAGTAGCAGTACTACAAGGCCCAGCAAGCCTCCCCCGCATGCTGGTACTTGGAGAACCACAAGTACCAGCATGCGGCGGAAAAACGGGCCCGCTGGTACCTGTAGTACTACTACTAAAAAAATACCCAAAAAAAGACAAGACACACACACCGTGAAAGTAAAGATTTATTACATACATGCACACAAACATACATACATACTTACCTTATGTTCACACGAGAGTCTGTCCTCTTCTCCAGTAGAATCCAAGGGGTACCTGTTGAATAAATTCTACTCACCAGATCCCGTGTCCCAGGGTCCTCGGGGCAACCATTTGTAATCCAGGTACTTGAATAAAATAACAAAACGGAAAGCCGAGCCACGAACTGAAAGGGGCCCCATGTTTTCACATGGGACTCCTTTCCCCGAATGCCAGAAACCCACTCTGACTGATGTCTAAGTGGGTTTCTTCAGCCAATCAGGGAGCGCTACGTTGTAGCACCCTCCTGATCGGCTGTGTGCTCCTGTACTGTCTGACAGGCGGCACACGGCAGTGTTACAATGTAGCGCCTATGCGCTCCATTGTAACCAATGGTGGGAACTTTCTGCCCTGCGGTTGACCTAAAGTGACGTCACCGCTGAGCAGAAAGTTCCCACCATTGGTTACAATGGAGCGCATAGGCGCTACATTGTAACACTGCCGTGTGCCGCCTGTCACTCAGTACAGGAGCACACAGCCGATCAGGAGGGTGCTACAACGTAGCGCTCCCTGATTGGCTGAAGAAACCCACTTAGACATCAGTCAGAGTGGGTTTCTGGCATTCGGGGAAAGGAGTC
Organism: Pseudophryne corroboree; assembly: GCF_028390025.1. NCBI lineage: Eukaryota > Metazoa > Chordata > Amphibia > Anura > Myobatrachidae > Pseudophryne > Pseudophryne corroboree. The sequence continues at coordinate 860,649,635 of NC_086447.1, forward strand.
CCATGTGAAAACATGGGGCCCCTTTCAGTTCGTGGCTCGGCTCTCCGTTTTGTTATTTTATTCAAGTACCTGGATTACAAATGGTTGCCCCGAGGACCCTGGGACCCGGGATCTGGTGAGTAGAATTTATTCAACAGGTACCCCTTGGATTCTACTGGAGAAGAGGACAGACCCTCGTGTGAACATAAGGTAAGTATGTATGTATGTTTGTGTGGATGTATGTAATAAATCTTTACTTTCACGGTGTGTGTGTCTTGTCTTTTTTTGGGTATTTTTTTAGTAGTAGTACTACAGGTACCAGCGGGCCCTTTTTTCCGCCGCATGCTGGTACTTGTGGTTCTCCAAGTACCAGCATGCGGGGGAGGCTTGCTGGGCCTTGTAGTACTGCTACTAAAAACAATATCTTTTCATTATCACAAAAGGCTATCAGCCTCCCAATCCGCAGCCCATTGGATGGGGGGGGACAGCCTCGGGCTTCACCCCTGGCCCTTGGGTGGCTGGGGGGGGGACCCCTTGATTGAAGGGGTCCCCACTCCCCCAGGGTACCCCGGCCAGGGGTAACTAGTTGGATTTTTGATGCCACGGCCGCAGGGCACTATATCAAAGTGACCCCCGGCTGTGGCATTATCTGTCCAGCTAGTGGAGCCCGGTGCTGGTTTTAAAAATACGGGGGACCCCTACTCTTTTTGTCCCCCATATTTTTGGAACCAGGACCAGGCGCAGAGCCCGATGCTGGTTGCTTAAATATGGGGGAACCCCTGTCAATTTTTTCCCCATATTTCTGCAACCAGGATCGGCTCAAAGAGCCCGAGGCTGGTTATGCTTAGGAGGGGGGACCCCACGCAATTTTTTTTAATAAAATAACCACTTTCCCACCCCTTCCCACTGATATACATGCACGGATCTCATGGATCCCTGCATGCCTATACAATCACGGATTAAAAAAGCAGGTCTGTTTTTTTTTAGCACTTTTTTACGAGTTGTAATTTTTCACGGCAGTGTTTTTTTTTTTTTTTGCTTTGCACTTCTTAGTAAATTACCGAGATTCATACTTAAACAGCCGCGTTTTGACCGATGGTGTATTCATTTGTATTTTTTTTGTTGGACTTCCAAAAAATTACGAATGCCCTCATCACTGCCGTGATTATTGCTTAGTAAATTACCGAGATGACACTTTGATGAAAAAACGGCATCTCGGTCAAAATCGGGACCTTAGTAAATTTACCCCTTAGAGGCTATCCGATGCCTCGTTGGGTGCATATGTTCCCTCATTACGTGCATGGGAATAAATGTGTTAATTTGCCCGTATGCAGAGTCTTACCGCCTGCCCCCTATGTGTGCACCTGTTTTGCTACTAGCCATCATGCACACCTGCAACAGCCCTATACTGTGTACAAATAATACACCTGGATTTCATAGTGTACAGTAGGTACTGGTATGGGAGGCAGGTATGTATTCGGGCGAATGAACTACCTCTCTGTCTCCACTACCTCCCTGCTCTACTTGAATATCAAGAATACTCACAGATAATGGGAAATTCTCCCCAACTCCCGATACCGCAGAGAACCCTGAGCTACTGAGATGGGAATGACGCAATCCAGTGGTTTGTGGCATTATGCCGCAGGATGGTGGGCCCATGATAACTTGTACTAGAATGCCATGCCCCTGCATTCACCACTTGGACCTCCTCTCCCGGATCTCCAGGAGGCTCGCTGCCACCCCTAATGTTCCTCCACCTGAGACAAGGATCTTATTGCTATAGTGGCCATTGTCATTATCTGTATCCTCTTGCCATGCTGAGGTCTTAAATCTTACACTAATAACACAGATATCCACTTATGTCGTATCTATATGTATAAAGTAGAGATGAGTAGTGAAGAGTAGAGATTTCAGGGAAGCCGAACCGCTCTGAATTTATGGAATTCCGAGTCTACCGGAGCCGCGGCTCGGGTGTTCCTGCCAGACTCGGATTAAGTTTAAAGGGGGAGATGTACTAAGCCTGAAAAGTGATAAATATCACTGTGATAAAGCACCAGCCAATCGGCTCCTAACTGCCATGTCACAGGCTGTGTTTGAAAAATGACAGTTAGGAGCCGATTGGCTGGTGCTTTATCACAGTGATATTTATCACTTTTCAAGCTTAGTACATCTGGCCCAAAATAAGAATAAAAATATATATTGTTGTATAATTTATTTGTACTGTTCTGCGCACTGCACCCTAGTGCGTTGTACCCATTGCGATTTTGTTCAAGGACAATTCCATCTTGCACCACTTTCCATTTCTGCCACTGCTGTGTGGCAATGTTTCTTAGATGTGCTATAAACGGGATGCAGTTCAATTGCCAGCTGTCGGTATCCTGGCGGTCAGGATACCGATGCTGGAATCCCAACAGCCGACAATGCCGACAGCTGGAATCCCAACGCACAGGGGCTATTCCCACTCGTGGGAGCGCAGGGAGCTACCAAACCCACAGTGTGGCGAGAACAGCGAGCTCGCAAGGGGACTCTTTGCACTCGCCCTGCTGCCGGCATTCTGGCGACCGGGATGCAGCTGTCGAGTGCTGGCATCCCATCCGCCGGGAATACGTATATGTATTCCCTATAAACTGCCATGTGTTTGTGCCGCTGCTCTGTCGCTTAGTAACCAGCCAGCTCGCTGCAGCCTTTTGCGTAAAGCAGATGAAAACAATAGTGTGATAAATTGACTGGAAATCCGTGGAAATAAATGTTATTGTGGATAATATTTCTCTAGGAACAAAAAAAGGCCCAAATTATGTAATTTTAGGTTTTTTTTGTATATTTTTGGAAAAAATCCCAAACCAGTCATGCCCGAAATCCAAAACCGAATCCAAAACCAGCAAAAATGGTCCGGCGCAGATCTCTAGTATAAAGGTTTTATGACACTCATGGGTCCTGTTACAGCGCTGATAATTGCAGACGTGAATGAAATTTGTGCTACTCTGCATCCCCTATATTTGTATACGCAGGAGCGCATGCAGCGTACAAACACACAAAAAATGCTCCGCTATTGGCACATAGACCATTAGGCAAATGTTAATTCCATGACTGCGTGGGCCAGGCTTACAGAGTCTATAATATAATTTGCAAAAAAAAAATATTATTTTGGTTTATCGTAAGAGGAAATGAAATCCAGAATTGGGTACAGAGGTGGTCATTCCGAGTTGATCGCTCACTGCCGTTTTTTCACAGCACAGCGATTAGGCTAAAATCGGCATTTCTGCACATGCGCATGGGCCGCAGTGCACACGCACAAAGTAATTTCACAACAAACAAAGCAATTTTACACAGGTCAAAGCGACGCTTTTCAGTCGCTCTGCTGATGGGTGAGTGATTGACAGGAAAGGGGCGTTTCTGGGAGGTAACTGAGCGTTTACCGGGAGTGTGCTAAAAAACGCAGGCATGTCAGGTAAAAACGCAGGCGTGCCTGGGGAAACAGGGGAAGTGGCTGGACAAACGCAGGGCGTGTATGACGTCAAACCAGGAACCAAACAGTCTGCAGTGATCGCAATCTAGGAGTAGGTCTGGAGCTACTCAGAAACTGCAGGGAAATATTTAATAGCAGAACTGCTAACCTTTCGGTCGCAATTCTGCTAAGTTAAGATACACTCCCAGAGGGCGGTGGCTTAGCGTTTGCAATGCTGCTAAAAGCAACTAGCGAGCGATCAACTCGGAATGAGGGCCAGAGTGCGCATAGACCTTCCTTGGGTTGTGGGATGCTGCTGGGCTTTTAAATGTGCTAAATAACCAGAGACATGAAGACGTTCTTTATCTAGGTTTAATTGCACAGTGGTGTGTAACGCTTAGAAATATGCATATATAAACCAACATGTTTACTGTATAAGCAACATAACAATAAGCATCACTTGGATGCTCCCACTCTCAGCTTCCTTCTCCCACGCCTCCAATCCTCCGACGCCATGACATCACATGCGCTGGTGAATACATTTATTGAACAAACATTTCAACTAATGACAGAAGGGTTTAAGTGGTGCAATAGGCTGTACTTTGACGTGACGTATTTGTTTATTCACATACAGAAGCAGAATGATTTGGACAGATGGACCGCAAATGTCTTCATTGTCAGCATGCTAGTGTTCTGGAAAATGAAAATAGCTCGATACAGTATATTCCACAAAAATGACTCCCACTATGTATATCAAGCTTTTTGTATCACTTACTGAGTTGTGTCTATGTACCATTGTTCTAGAAGTCCAAGTATCTAAGTGCTATCATTCTCTTTCCTCAAAAGACACTTCCGCATAGAATTTTTACTTGATCAAAGTACTACATAGGTTCTTTAACCCTTGAGGTCCCGATCCACATGTTACACACCTCTAGAGTAGGTTGTGTATCTACCGGCTGAGCGTAATTACAGTTGATGACACCAGGATACGAACTAATGACCTAACGTCAGGCAGAGACTACGTCTTTACATCAAAAGACACTGCAGTAAAGAGAAAAAAATTGGAACCAGGAAAATAAATGTAAGATGAAGGAGGTCACTGTTATGAGGACAAAGATGTTAAGTGTTCCATTATTCCTATCTCAGCACAAATCATATTACTTGCTCTCAATCAAGCACATTACTTCATTGACCGATGTAAAGACAATGACAAGCCAAAGCTTAGTGGGAATACGTGAATCATAATCATTCACGTTTGTCATCTTCTCTGACATCTATCATAATCCTGACACAATATAAGGTTGCAGTGTCTCTTTAACCTTATCAAGGAGAGTCATAGTGGTCAATGATCAATCAGCAATTTCTGCAATATAAGATAACACAACTTGAGGCATTGGAGTACAAATTCCCTCTTATCCAGTGACGTGGGGAGGGTAACAGGACAAACAGTGGTTATCAGACCATGATCTTTTCATTCATGATAAGAGAGCACATACTGGATTATGAAGACTTCATAATATATGGTGCTTCATGGACCCACAAACTCTGTGAAGACCTAAATCTATTAGTTATGATGAATACTGTTTGAAATATAGGGGTCTATTTACAAAGCCTTGGATGGAGATAAAGTTGACGGAAGTAGCAGCCAATCAGCGCCTAACTGTCATTTTTCAAATGCAGCCTGTGAGATGGCAGTTAGGAGTTGATTGGCTGGCACTTTATCTTCGTTGACTTTCTCTCCATCCAAGGTTTAGTAAACAGACCCCATATTCCTGTTAGAGGGTCTTAATTTACTGACATCAAAATTTCATACATGTTGTACTTGTGATTAAGTTTAAGTAGTGATAAAGCCATGGGTAGTACTCCCGTGAGAGGCAATTGCAAACATGGTAGCCGTAGGATTCAGTGTCAGATGTCATGTACAGTTATATATAGAATATTTGATGAACAAGCCCAGAATATGTGGATAACTAGGGTTTTTTTTATTGGGTGAGCTGGGGCATAATTGTGAAGCTAGATGGGGGGAGGGTGTGTCCAGGGCCGGTGCCTGGACTTGAGGGGGCGGTACGCTGAGGCTGCCAGGTGTGTCAGTAGGCTCAGGTCCAGGAGAGTGCCAGACCATCAATACAGTTTTTCAAAAGGCCTCAGTGAGCCAAGTAAAGCATGTGGATAAGTCACACATTAACTTAAAACTAATTGGTGCTTTAAAAATAGTGGCTATATTGAAAAAAAAATTGTATGCTGTTTCATTAGTTACATTGCTGGCAGTCGGGATCCCGGCGGTCAGTATTCTGATGCCGGAATCCCGTCCACTGACAATGCCGACAGCCGGAATCCCAGCTAACAGGCGCTATTCCCAATCGTGGTTGTCCACGACACCCATAGAGTGGGAATAGAACCTATGGCGAGCGCAGCAAACCATCGAGCCCGCAACGTGGCAAGTGCAGTGAGCCCGCAAGGGGCTTCACTGGGCTCGGCCCCCTGTCGGAATTCTGGCGGTCGGGATCCCAGAATCAGTATGCTGACCACCAGGATCCCGGCTGCCGGCATACCATACCCAACGTGTTTCATTTGGGCCTAATTGCACCATGAAGGTATCTGAGGTGAGAAATTATTGGTAGAAGTTTTTTCAAGAAATATTGTGCAAGGCCTGGATGTAACAAAAACATCAAAAAAGATTGGGAGTGAGATAAGTCTTCTCAAAACAAAAATGGATAAAACCAGCCAGGTACGAGGTTCTGACCAAGCTTGAAGTTGTCGTAGGTACAAATTATTGTTGAGGAGGGTGGGGCCAGGGCAGAAAGTATGATTCCCTATTGCTAAGGAATTGCCCTACCCCCGACATCTCAGTCATGAACCAATCTTTCAGGAAGTGAGGGGCGTTCAATAGTATACACTAATGAAGTTGTGCTTATCCCGCTATTTTGGGTAAAGCATTGTAAAAGCCACAACCATCTTTTTTGGACTCTTGTTTGCCCATATGAATGTGGAGAGGATAGACTAAAGAAATTGGAACAAGTAGGGATGGGGGTGGGCTAAGCGAGAGGCTACGGGACTATCTCACTGAGCAGTATGTCTAATGATGGGCACACAATATCGGACAAAATGCCTGTCAGACCAACATACATTTTATCTGACAAGCTGAAACCCATCAGATATTGTGGCCATACACTGATATATGTCCCAGTGTATGACCCACAAAATCTGCTTTTCTCCCTGGGGAGGAAACATTTCTCCATTCCTCCGCTGTGAAGGAAAAGGGAAAATGTCAGGCAGTTGTCCACGGCAGTGCATACACTGCCAGATGCGTCCAACAAATTATTGGATCAGTTGGGCATGTTGGAAGATTTTTCATGCCCGACCGTCTAATGATCACTAATCTGTGGATCAGCTGATAATTGCATACTGTATGCCCGTCTTAAGAGAATACTGGGAATAAGATCAATTAATAGCTACATCTGTGTGCTGGAGAGCGGCGGCCATTACTTTCTCATACGTCCTAGAGGATGCTGGGGTCCACTTCAGTACCATGGTGGTATAGACGGTTCCGCAGGAGCCATGGGCACTCTAAGACTTTCAAAGGGTGTGAACTGGCTCCTCCCTCTATGCCCCTCCTCCAGACCCCAGTTTTAGAAATGTGCCCAGGCAGACTGGATGCACTCCAGGGGAGCTCTACTGAGTTTCTCTGAAAAGACTTATGTTAGGTTTTTTATTTTCAGGGGGAACTGCTGGCAACAGTCTCCCTACTTCGTGGGACTGAGGGGGCAGAAGTAGGAACCAACTTCCTGAATAGTTTCATGGCTCTGCTTCTTGCTGACAGGACACCATTAGCTCCTGAAGGGTACTGAACGCTAGCTGTGCCTAGATGCTCACTCCCACAGCACGCCATCACCCCCCTTGCAGAGCTAGAAGTCAGAAGACAGGTGAGTGTCAGAAGAGAGATCTTCAATCAAGGTGACGGCTAAAGGTACCGCACGGTTGGCAGGAGCGCAGCGCGCCATACTGCCCACACAACACAGGCACTGCAGGGCACCCTGGGCAGTATGAAACCTTATAAAACTGGTAGAAAAGGGGCACAAGATGCAGAGGCACAGCCCTACCCCCGCCAGTATAAATATAGTTATCAGAATCTCTGAGGAGAAACACGCCATTGCGGGGGCGGAGCTTCCTCCTCAGTCAGACAGCACACTGCTCAGCGCCATTTTCTCTCTCTCCTCAGGCTGCAGAGACAACGCTGGTCCTCCTCCACTACTGAATACAAGTATCAGGGTGCAAAACAGGGGGGGGGGGGGGGCACAGTGAAATTGGTGCTTTATATTGTGTATTTACATTATAAAAAAGCGCTGCATGTCAGTGGGCATTTTATGTTTCACAGGCATTGTGTTACTGGCGCTGGGTTTGTGAACTGGCTGCTCCTATCTGTGTCCTTCTGACAGATTTTACTGTGGGTCTGTCCCCTATAAGTCCCGGAGTGTCTGTGGTGTGTTTGTGCACGTGTATGACATGTCTGAGGCAGGGAGTTCTTCCCCTGAGGGAGCCATTTTAGGGACACAGAGTTGTAATGTGGTGGCGCTGCCGGCACACCATGAGCATGAATGGGTGAAAGAAATACGTGATAGTGTGAATCATATCAGTAGGAGATTAGATAAGTCTGAGTCTCATGCAGAAAGCTGGAGAAAATCAGTGGATTTTTCAGGGTTCTGCTTTCTCATCCGCAGGCGACCCCTCTGGGTCACATAAGAGACCGTTTGCAAACATTGTACATACTGATACCGACACGGACTCTGATTCCTGTGTCGACGATAGTGATTCCAGGGGGATAGATCCCAAATTGGCAAAAAGTGTACAATATATGATTGTTGCTATAAAGGAGGTCTTAGAAGTTATGGAAGCCCCTACTGTACCTCAGGAGAAGGCTTATTTCTATAAGGAAAAGAAATGTAAGGTAACTTTCCCTCCTTCCCACGAGCTAAATACTCTTTTTGAGGGAGTTTGGGTGAATCCTGAAAATAAATTTCATATTCCCAAAAGGATTCAGATTGCTTATCCTTTCCCATTAGAGGACAGGAAAAGATGGGAGTCACCCCCGATGTTAGACAGTGCACTGTCAAGGTTAACAAAAAAGGTAATTCTCCCTGCACCTGGGACGGCTTCACTAAAGGAGCCGGCAGACCGCAAAATGGAGACTACGTTAAAATCTATGTGGCCAATGGTACGCTGCTCAGACCCACCATTGCTTGCGCGTAGGTGAGTCGTGCTATCGAAAAATGGTCAGATAACTTGTCATCGGAAATTGACATGGTTGATAGAGACGAGATACTCCTAACGTTAGGTTATATCAAAGACGCTGCCGCATACATGCTGGAAGCTATGAAGGATATTGGACTCTTGGCTTCAGAAGCCGCTACCATGGCAGTATCGGCTCGGAGGGTGTTGTGGATTCGCCAGTGGAATGCTAATGCAGATTCCAAAAGAAATATGGAGGCTCTCCCGTATAAAGGTGAGGCCTTGTTTGGTGATGGACTGGATGCGTTAGTCTCGGCGGCTACCGCAGGTAAGTCGACATTCTTGCCTTATGCTTCTACACCGGCGAAAAAGACACATCACTCTCACATGCAGTCCTTTCGGCCCAGTCAATATAATTCCTTATCTGGACGATCTCCTGATAAAAGCGAGATCCAGGGAACAGTTGGTGCAGAACATCGCACTCTCCCTGTCAATACTCCAACAACACGGTTGGATCATGAATTTTCCAAAGTCGTAGTTGGAACCGACGACAAGATTGTCCTTTTTAGGGATGATTCTGGACACAGAAGTACGGAAAGTATTTCTTCCAGTGGAAAAGGCTCTGGAAATCCAGAAAATGGTCAAACAAATATTGAAACCAACAAGCGTGTCGATCCATCAATGCATTCGGTTGTTGGGGAAAATGGTAGTGGCCTACGAGGCCATACAGTTTGGCCAATTTCATGCCAGAGTATTCCAGTGGGACCTGTTGGACAAGTGGTCCGGATCCCACCTACACATGCACCGGAAAATAATCCTGTCTCCCAAAGCCAGGATTTTGCTCCTGTGGTGGCTACACAGTTCTCACCTACTAGAGGGACGTAGGTTTGGGATTTACAACTGGGTCCTAGTAACCACGGATGCAAGTCTCTGAGGCTGGGGAGCTGTCACACAGGGGAAAAGCTTCCAAGGAAAATGGTCAAGTCAGGAAGCCTGCCTTCACATAAACGTTCTGGAATTGAGAGCCATTTACAACGGCCTTCTACAAGCGGTACATCTTCTTCAAGATCATCCCGTGCAGATCCAGTCGGACATTGTAACAGCAGTCGCGTACATAAACAGGCAAGGCGGAACGAAAAGCAGAGCGGCAATGGCAGAGGTGACAAGGATTCTCCTCAGGGCAGAAAGACATGTAAGAGCAGACTTCCTCAGCAGACACGATCTCCATCCAGGAGAGTGGGGCCTCCACCAAGAAGTCTTCGCAGAGGTGACAAGTCTTTGGGGAGTTCTTCAAGTAGACATGATGGCATCTCGTCTAAACAAGAAGCTTCAGAGATATTGTTCCAGGTCGAGAGACTCTGAAGCAATAGCAGTGGATCACTGGTGACCCAGTGGGTGTTTCGGTCGGTATATGTTTTCCCTCCACTGATTCCAAAAGTTCTCAAAATAATAAGAAGAACAACAAGAGTTAGAGCAATCTTCATTGCCCCAGACTGGCCAAGGAGGGCTTGGTATCCAGATCTTCAGGAGTTGCTCATAGAAGATACTAGGCCTCTTCCTACTCGAGAGGACCTACTACAGCAGGGGCCGTGTGTGTATCAAGACTTACCGCGGCTACGTTTGACGGCATGGCTGTTGAGCGCCGGATCCTAGCCCGAAAGGGTATTCCCAAGGAAGTCATCCCCACTCTTATTCAGGCCAGGAAAGGAGTAACGTCTAAACATTACCACCGTATTTGGAAAAAATATGTGTCTTGGTGTGAATCCAAGAAGGCTCCTACGGAAGAGTTTGAGTTGGGACGTTTTCTCCATTTTCTGCAGGCTGGTGTGGATGCAGGCCTTAGATTGGGGTCAATCAAGGTCCAGATTTCGGCCTTATCAGTTTTCTTTCAAAAACAATTGGCCTCTCTTCCAGAAGTTCAGACATTCGTAAAAGGGGTTCTGCACATCCAGCCTCCATTTGTGCCTCCAGTGGTACCATGGGACCTTAATGCGGTGTTGCAGTTCCTTCAATCAGATTGGTTTGAGCCTCTGCAGGAGATAGAATTGAAGTTTCTCACTTGGAAAGTGGTGATGCTTTTGGCCTTGGCATCCGCAAGGCGGGTGTCTGAGTTGGGGGCCTTGTCTCACAAGAGCCCTTACCTGATCTTCCATGAAGATAGGGCAGAGTTAAGAACTCGTCAACAATTTCTTCCAAAGGTGGCTTCGTCCTTCCACATAAACCAACCTATTGTGGTGCCAGTAGCTACTGACACTTTCACTGAGTCAAAGTCTCTAGATGTGGTTAGAGCTTTGAAGATTTATGTTGCAAGAACAGCTCGGTTACGGAAAACAGAGGCTCTGTTTGTCCTGTATGCTCCCAGCAAGATTGGGTGTCCTGCATCTAAGCAGACTATTGCGCGCTGGATCAGAGGGACAATTCAGCATGCTCATTCTACGGCAGGCTTGCCGGTACCGTAGTCGGTGAAGGCCCATTCTACTAGGAAAGTGGGCTCATCCTGGGCGGCTGCCCGGGGCGTCTCGGCTTTACAACTTTGCCGAGCAGCTACTTGGTCAGGGTCAAACACATTTGCTAAATTTTATAAGTTTGACACTTTGGCCGATGAGTACCTCAAGTTTGGTCAATCGGTGCTGCAGGGTCATCCGCACTCTCCCGCCCGTACTGGAGCTTTGGTATAACCCCATGGTACTGAAGTGGACCCCAGCATCCTCTAGGACGTATGAGAAAACAGGATTTTAATACCTACCGGTAAATCCTTTTCTTCTAGTCCGTAGAAGATGCTGGGCACCCGACCCAGTGTGTACTTTACCTGCAGTTTGTTCATTATAGTTACACAAGTTGTGTTACATTTGTTTTCAGCATGTTGCTGCAAATGGTTCATGCCTGTTGGTGTGTGTTATGTTGAATGCCATGTTGTGCGGCATGGTTGAGGTGTGAGCTGGTATGAATCTCACCATTAGTATAAAAAGTACATCCTTTCCTCGAAATGTCCGTCTCCCTGGGCACAGTTCCTATAACTGGGGTCTGGAGGAGGGGCATAGAGGGAGGAGCCAGTTCACACCCTTTGAAAGTCTTAGAGTGCCCATGGCTACTGCGGAACTGTCTATACCCCCATGGTACTGAAGTGGACCCCAGCATCCTCTACGGACTAGGAAAAAAGGATTTACCGGTAGGTATTAAAATCCTGTTTTTTCTTCTCCCTAGTTTTCCCCATCAGGGGTGGAGAATAACAACGTAAACAAGCGTCCTCATGCTTTAGTCCATCTACTGCTTCTTCATCTGACCCATCGCAATGGCAAAGGCAGGATTTCTAGAGGGGGGGGTTTCCAAATAAACTCCACAATCTTCTACTCTGCGGAAGATTGGAGCAAATGCGGGAGACTTCGGGAACGGTAGAAGAACCTAGTAACAACCCTCGACATGAATTTAAACATTGGTCATTTTATACACTGGATACTGTATGGAATACAATATTAATATTTAACACTATAAATGGACTCTAGCTATAGATGGTCTCTGGTATATAAGCTATATCAAACATTTAAATAATATAAATAAGTGGTCAGGAAAAGGTTAAACATACCATAATAAATACACAAACATAATAGAACCAACCAGTACTTTCTAAGCACACGTTCTCCCACATCATGGTAAGGCTCCTGTCTCTTCTTCCTAGTAGCTACCCTCTGGTCCAGTGCACTTATTGAGGACTCAGATCCACACACACAGCAAACATAGTAGAAGAAGCTACCATTGAGCATGTGCAGCAGCTAAGCTCTGTCCCTTAAAATGCATGATGTGGCTGCAGCTCTAGTAATTGTATTATGGGGGTCATTCCAAGTTGATCGCACGCTGCAATTTTTTGCAGCCCGTGCGATCAACTAGACGCCACCTATGGGGGAGTGTATTTTTGCATAGCAAGGCTGCGATCGCTTGTGCAGCCCTGCTATGCTAAAAAAGTTTTCTGTAGAACAAGACCAGGGTAAGAGTTACTTACCCTGTGCGATCAATCCAGTGTTGCAGGTCCCGGAATTGACGTCAGACATCCGCCCTCCAAACGCCTCAACACGCCTGCGTTTGGATCTCCACGCCCAGAAAACGGTGAGTTGACGCCCGGTTCCGCCTTCCTCCTGTCAATCTTCTTGCGGTCGCCGCTGCGACTACTTTCTTTGTTATCGGCGTCGCTGGCAACGACATGCCTGCACAATTTGGCTGCAGCGCTTGCGCAGTTCCGGCACGTTCGCACAGCTGCGAAGAAGCGCAGCATGCGATCGGGTCGGAATGACCCCCTATCAGTGTCGGACTGGAGCATGTAGGGCCAACCAGGGGAATGCAGTGGTAGGGGCCCATGTTTAGGGGTGTGGCCAGTCTGCTGAGGGGGTGTGGCCGGCCACCTCATTGGTTTGACTAACCATTAGAGAGTGCAACGTCTGGGCCCCTTCATAAATATATACAGTAAATTCAGCTGCTGCATGCATGATAATGTACCAGATTAATAACAGCGATGCACTGTAGAAAATACACCATAGTCCAGTATAAGGTAACATATGAATAATGTATAATTCAAGTGCACAGTCTAGAACAGGCTTGTCCAACCCGCGGGCCGCATGCGGCCCAGGTCGGCTAGTAATGCGGCCCAGTGCAATTTTTTATTTTTTAAGAAGTTCTATTCTAAAGTTTTCTAAAGTTTCAAGTTTGGGGAGCCAGCAGCACTAGACGCGGCTCTCTGTGCTTCCGGGATGCCGGCGCAGGCACATCGCGCGTGTGACGTCATGACGTCGCACGCGCATGTGACGTCACACGCGTGCACCCGGCTAGAGAGAGCACGGAGCTGGAGGCGGGAGTCTCTGGCGCCGGCGGCCGCGGCTAAACTAGCAAATCCTGGCTAAAAAAAGTAGGTGCGTGTTGCGGGCGGCTACCGGTACATGGTGTCCTTGCCAAACCCCCTTCCTTTCACTCCATACAAGACTGGGCAACACTTCAGGCTCTACGAGAGGACTTCCCCCTTCTGAAATAAAAGCATTCAGGCCATCAGCTGCAAGGCACAATTCTCTGTAAAGGAGTCCGGGCAGGAGGGGCAGACCGGGGCTTACATTTCAAATGTAGTTTTTTTCCCTTTACAATAAGCACAAATCAGGACAAATCTTTATTGAATGTTTAAGAGTTTTTCTTATGTTAATGAACAAAAGACTCAGCTGGTTTCATTTCTATTAAGTAAACTTGTTACATTCATTGAGAAAATAGCAGTGGTCTCCCCTAGTGAAACAGTATACGTTGAAGGGAGAGAGGAAAAAACAAAAAACAAAATAGCAGTCCCGACTGGAATATAAAATAAATGTGTGTCCTCTTTTGCCCTTTCCAATCCCCTACTGCAGCCTTTCCTGTTGTTTCTCTGTGGTTTGTCCTATAAATAATGTGATTTTATTTGTTTTCAGCCTTTAACTGCGCATCTTCCTGCACAACCTGTCCCGTAAGGCCTGCCACCTACAGAATTGTATTTTAAAAGCCTCAAACATCACTGTATATTAAGTAGTGATGTGCACCGGAAATTTTTCGGGTTTTGTGTTTTGGTTTTGGATTCGGTTCCGGTGGCTGAGAAACAATGTCAAACATCTCACTAACTTCATTTCCAAGTAAGTTTAATATGTTAACTATGTTTCTCTAACGTCCTAAGTGGATGCTGGGGACTCCGTAAGGACCATGGGGAATAGTGGCTCCGCAGGAGACTGGGCACATCTAAAGAAAGCTTTAGGACTATCTGGTGTGCACTGGCTCCTCCCCCTATGACCCTCCTCCAAGCCCCAGTTAGATTTCTGTGCCCGACGAGAAGGGTGCACACTAGGGGCTCTCCTGAGCTTCTTAGTGAAAGTTTTAGTTTAGGTTTGTTATTTTCAGTGAGACCTGCTGGCAACAGGCTCACTACAACGTGGGACTAAGGGGAGAAGAAGCGAACTCACCTGACTGCAGAGTGGATTGGGCTTCTTGGCTACTGGACATTAGCTCCAGAGGGACGATCACAGGTTCAGCCTGGATGGGTCCCGGAGCCGCGCCGCCGGCCCCCTTACAGAGCCAGAAGAGCGAAGAGGTCCGGAAAAATCGGCGGCAGAAGATGTTCCTGTCTTCAATAAGGTAGCGCACAGCACTGCAGCTGTGCGCCATTGCTCTCAGCACACTTCACACTCCGGTCACTGAGGGTGCAGGGCGCTGGGGGGGAGCTCCCTGAGACGCAATACAACATGTTTAAACCTTATATGGCTAAAGAAATACATCACATATAGCTCCTGGGCTATATGGATGCATTTCACCCCTGCCAGTTTTCCTAAAAAAAGCGGGAGAAAAGGCCGCCGTGAAGGGGGCGGAGCCTATCTCCTCAGCACACAAGCGCCATTTTCCCTCACAGCTCCGTTGGAGGGAAGCTCCCTGGCTCTCCCCTGCAGTCACTACACTACAGAAAGGGTTAAAAAAGAGAGGGGGGCACTAATTAGGCGCAGTATTAACTATACAGCAGCTATAAGGGGAAAAACACTTATATAAGGTTATCCCTGTATATATATAGCGCTCTGGTGTGTGCTGGCAAACTCTCCCTCTGTCTCCCCAAAGGGCTAGTGGGGTGCTGTCCTCTATCAGAGCATTCCCTGTGTGTGTGCTGTGTGTCGGTACGTTTGTGTCGACATGTATGAGGAGAAAAATGATGTGGAGACGGAGCAGAGTGTCTGTAACAGTGATGTCACCACCTAGGGGGTCGACACCTGAGTGGATGTACTGTTGAAAATTACGTGACAGTGTCAGCTCTGTATAAAAAAACAGTGGTTGACATGAGACAGCCGGCTACTCAGCTTGTGCCTGTCCAGACGTCTCATAGGCCGTCAGGGGCTCTAAAGCGCCCGTTACCTCAGATGGCAGATACAGACGCCGACACGGATACTGACTCCTGTGTCGACGGTGAAGAGACAACCGTGATTTCCAGTAGGGCCACACGTTACATGAGTGAGACAATGGAAAATGTTTCATACATTTCTGATAATACGAGTACCACCAAAAAGGGGTATTATGTTCGGTGAGGGAAAAACTACCTGTAGTTTTCCTGAATCTGAGAAATAAAATGTGTGATGATGCGTGGGTTTCCCCCCGATAACAATTGATAATTTCTTAAAAAGTATTGGCTGTATACCCTTTCCCGACAGAGGTTAGGGTGCGTTGGGAAACACCCCCTAGGGGGGATAAGGCGCTCACACGCTTGTAAGAACAAGGGCTCTACCCTCTCATGAGATGGCCGCCCTTAAGGATCCTGCTGATAGAAAGCAGGAGGGTATCCAAAAATGTATTCACACACATACTGGTGTTATACTGCGACCAGCAATCGCCTCAGCCTGGAGGTGCAGTGCTGGGTTGGCATGGTCGGATTCCCTGACTGGAAATATTGATATCCTAGATAAGGATAGTATATTATTGCCTATAGAGCATTTAAAAGATGCATTTCTATATATGCAGGATGCACAGCGGAATAATTGCCGACTGGCATCAAGTATAAGTGCATTGTCCAATTCTACCAGTAAAATGGTCAGGTGATGCGGATTCCAAACGGCATTTGGAAGTATTGCCTTTGAAAGGGGACATTTGGGGTCGGTCTTTTAGACCTGGTGGCCATGGCAACAACTGGGAAATCCACGTTTGTACCCCAGGTCGCCTCTCAAAATAAGACGCCGTATTATCAGGCGCAGTCCTTTGTTGGCAAGCGGACAAAAGGTTCCTCTTTTCTGCTCGTGACAGAGGGAGAGGAAAAAGGCTGAAGAGATTACCCAGTTCCCAGGAACAGAAATCCTTTCCCGCCTCTGCAAAGCCCTCAGTATGACGCTAGGGCCTTACAAGCTCAGGCACGGTGGGGGCCCGTTCTCAATGAATTTCAGTGCGCAGTGGGCTCACTCGCAAGTAGACCCCTGGATCCTTCAGGTAATATCTCAAGGGTACATATTGAAATTCGAGACGTCTCCCCCTCGCCGTTTCCAAAGGTCGGCTTTACCGACGTCTCCCTCTGACAGGGAGGCAGTTTTGGAAGCCATTCACAAGCTGTATTCCCAGCAGGTGATAATCAAGGTACCCCTCCTGCAACAGGGAACGGGGTATTATTCCACACTATTGTGGTACCGAAGCCAGACGGCTCGGTGAGACCGATTCTAAATCTAAAATCTAAAATCTTTGAACACTTACATACAGAGGTTCAAATTCAAGATTGAGTCACTCAGAGCAGTGATTGCGAACCTGGAAGAAGGGGACTACATGATGTCTCGGGACATCAAGGATGCTTACCTTCATGTCAAAATTTACCCTTCTCACCAAGGGTACCTCAGGTTATGGTACAGAACTGTCACTATCAGTTCAGACGCTGCCGTAGGGATGGTCCACAACACCCCGGGTCTTTACCAAGGTAATGGCCGAAATGATATCCCTTCGAAGGAAGGGAATTTTAGTTATCCCTTACTTGGACGATTCCCTGATAAGGGTAAGATCCAGGGAACAGTTGGAAGTCGGTGTAGCACTATCTCAGGTAGTGTTGAGGCAGCACGATTGGATTCTCAATATTCCAAAATCGCAGCTGGTTCCGACGACTTGTCTTCTGTTTCCTAGGGATGTTCCTGGACACAGTCCAGAAAAAAGGTGTTTCTCCCGGAAGAGAAAGCCAGGGAGTTATCCGAGCTAGTCAGGAACCTCCTAAAATCGAACCAAGTCTCAGTGCATCAATGCACAAGGGTTCTGGGTAAAAATGGTGGCTTCCTACGAAGCAATCCCATTCGTTAGATTCCACGCAAGAACTTTCCAGTGGAACCTACTGGACAAATGGTCCGGGTCGCATTTTCAGATGCATCAGCGGATAACCCTGTCACCAAGGACAAGGGTATCCATCCTGTGGTGGTTGCAGAGTGCTCATCTTCTAGAGGGCCGCAGATTCGGCATTCAGGACTGGGTCCTGGTGACCACGGATGCCAGCCTGCGAGGCTGGGGAGCAGTCACACAGGGAAGGAATATCCAGGGCTTAGGGTCAAGCCTGGATACATCACTTCACATAAATATCCTGAAGCTAAGGGCCATTTACAATGCTCTAAGCTTAGCAAGACCTCTGCTTCAAGGTCAGCCGGTATTGATCCAGTCGGACAACATCATGGCAGTCACCCACGTAAACAGACAGGGTGGCACAAGAAGCAGGAGGGCAATGGCAGAAGCTGCAGGGATTTTTCGCTGGGCGGAAAATCATGTGATAGCACTGTCAACAGTATTCATTCCGGGAGTGGACAACTGGGAAGCAGACTTCCTCAGCACGACCTCCACCCGGGAGAGTGGGGACTTCACCCAGAAGTCGTCCACATGATTAAAAAACTTGACTGGTATTGCGCCAGGTCAAGAGACCCTCAGGCAATAGTTGTAGACGCTCTGGTAACACCGTGGGTGTACCAGTCAGTGTATGTGTTCCCTCCTCTGCCTCTCATACCCAAGGTACTGAGATTGATAAGATGGAGAGGAGAAAGCACTATATTCGTGGCTCCAGATTGGCCAAGAAGGACTTGGTAACCGGAACTTCAAGAGATGCTCACGGAGGATCCGTGGCCTCTACCTCTAAGAAGGGACCTGCTCCAGCAAGGACCCTGTCTGTTCCAAGACTTACCGCGGCTGCGTTTGACGGCATGGCGGTTGAATGCCGGATCCTGAAGGAAAAAAAGGCATTCCGGATTAAGTCATCCCTATCCTGATCAAAGCCAGGAAGGATGTAACCGCAAAAACATTATCACCGCAATTGGCGAAAATATGTTGCGTGGTGCGAGGCCAGTAAGGCCCGACGGAGGAAATTCAACTGGGTCGATTCCTACATTTCCTGCAAACAGGAGTGTCTATGGGCCTGAAATTGGGGTCCATTAAGGTTTAAATTTCGGCCCTGTCAATTTTCTTCCAAAATGAACTAGCTTCAGTCCCTGAAGTTCAGACGTTTGTAAAAGGGGTACTGCATATACAGCCTCCTTTTGTGCCTCCAGTGGCACTTTGGGATCTCAATGTAGTTTTGGTTCCAAAAGTCACATTGGTTTGAACCACTTAAATCTGTGGAGTTAAAATATCTCACATGGAAAGTGGTCATGCTGTTGGCCCTGGCCTGGGCCAGGCGCGTGTCAGAATTGGCGGCTTTATCCTGAAAAAGCCCTTATCTGATTTTCCATTCGGACAGGGCGGAATTGAGGACTCGTCCTCAGTTTCTCCCTAAGGTGGTTTCAGCGTCTCACCTGAACCAACCTATTGGTGGTGCCTGCGGCTACTAGGGACTTGGAGGCCTCCAAGTTGCTAGACGTTGTCAGTGCCCTGAAAATATATGTTTCCAGGACGGCTGGAGTCAGGAAATCTGACTCGCTGTTTATCCTGTGTGCACCCAACAAGCTGGGTGCTCCTGCTTCTAAGCAGACTATTGCTCGTTGGATTTGTAGTACAATTCAGCTTGCACATTCTGTGGCAGGCCTGCCACAGCCAAAAATCTGTAAATGCCCACTCCACAAGGAAGGTGGGCTCATCTTGGGCGGCTGCCCGAGGGGTCTCGGCTTTACAACTTTGCCGAGCAGCTAGCTACTTGGTCAGGAGCAAATACGTTTGTAAAATTCTACAAAATTGATATCCTGGCTGAGGAGGACCTGGGGAATAGCGGCTCCGCAGGAGACAGGGCACAAAAAGTAAAGCTTTTCCGATCAGGTGGTGTGCACTGGCTCCTCCCCCTATGACCCTCCTCCAGACTCCAGTTAGGTACTGTGCCCGGACGAGCGTACACAATAAGGGAGGATTTTGAATCCCGGGTAAGACTCATACCAGCCACACCAATCACACCGTACAACTTGTGATCTAAACCCAGTTAACAGTATGATAACAGCGGAGCCTCTGAAAGATGGCTTCCTTTAACAATAACCCGAATTAGTTAACAATAACTATGTACAATTTATGCAGATAATCCGCACTTGGGATGGGCGCCCAGCATCCACTACGGACTACGAGAAATAGAATTATCGGTAAGTAAATTCTTATTTTCTCTGACGTCCTAAGTGGATGCTGGGGACTCCGTCAGGACCATGGGGATTATACCAAAGCTCCCAAACGGGCGGGAGAGTGCGGATGACTCTGCAGCACCGAATGAGAGAACTCCAGGTCCTCCTCAGCCAGGGTGTGCCCCTGACCAAGTAGCAGCTCGGCAAAGTTGTAAAGCCGAGACCCCTCGGGCAGCCGCCCAAGATGAGCCCACCTTCCTTGTGGAATGGGCATTTACATATTTTGGCTGTGGCAGGCCTGCCACAGAATGTGCAAGCTGAATTGTACTACACATCCAACTAGCAATCGTCTGCTTAGAAGCAAGAGCACCCAGTTTTTTGGTTGCCTACAGGATAACAGCAAGTCAGTTTTCCTGACTCCAGCCGTCCTGGAACCTATATTTTCAGGGCCCTGACAACATCCAGCAACTTGGAGTCCTCCAAGTCCCTAGTAGCCGCAGGTACCACAATAAGCTGGTGCAGGTGAAACGCTGACACCACCTTAGGGAGAAAATGGGGACGAGTCCGCAGCTCTGCCCTGTCCGAATGGACAATCAGATATGGGCTTTGTGAGACAAAGCCGCCAATTCTGACACTCGCCTGGCCGAGGCCAGGGCCAACAGCATGGTCACTTTCCATGTGAGATATTTCAAATCCACAGATTTGAGCGGTTTAAACCAATGTGATTTGAGGAATCCCAGAACTACGTTGAGATCCCACAGTGCCACTGGAGGCACAAAAGGGGGTTGTATATGCAGTACTCCCTTGACAAACTTCTGGACTTCAGGAACTGAAGCCAATCTTTTCTGGAAGAAACTTGACAGGGCCGAAATTTGAACCCTAATGGACCCCAATTTGAGGCCCATAGACACTCCTGTTTGCAGGAAATGCAGGAATCGCCGAGTTGAAATTTCTTCGTGGGGCCTTGCTGGCCTCACACCACGCAACATATTTTCGCCACATGTGGTGATAATGTTGTGCGGTCACCTCCTTCCTGGCTTTGACCAGGGTAGGAATGACCTCTTCCGGAATGCCTTTTTCCCTTAGGATCCGGCGTTCCACCGCCATGCCGTCAAACGCAGCCGCGGTAAGTCTTGGAACAGACATGGTACTTGCTGAAGCAAGTCCCTTCTTAGCGGCAGAGGCCATGAGTCCTCTGTGAGCATTTCTTGAAGTTCCGGGTACCAAGTCCTTCTTGGCCAATCCGGAGCCACGAGTATAGTTCTTACTCCTCTACGTCTTATAATTCTCAGTACCTTGGGTATGAGAAGCAGAGGAGGGAACACATACACCGACTGGTACACCCACGGTGTTACCAGAACGTCCACAGCTATTGCCTGAGGGTCTCTTGACCTGGCGCAATACCTGTCCAGTTTTTTGTTCAGGCGGGACGCCATCATGTCCACCTTTGGTCTTTCCCAACGGTTCACAATCATGTGGAAGACTTCCCGATGAAGTCCCCACTCTCCCGGGTGGAGGTCGTGCCTGCTGAGGAAGTCTGCTTCCCAGTTGTCCACTCCCGGAATGAACACTGCTGACAGTGTTATCACATGATTTTCCGCCCAGCGAAGAATCCTTGCAGTTTCTGCCATTGCCCTCCTGCTTCTTGTGCCGCCCTGTCTGTTTACGTGGGCGACTGCCGTGATGTTGTCCCACTGGATCAATACCGGCTGACCTTGAAGCAGAGGTCTTGCTAAGCTTAGAGCATTGTAAATTGCCCTTAGCTCCAGTATATTTATGTGGAGAGAAGTCTCCAGACTATATCACACTCCCTGGAAATTTTTTCCCTGTGTGACTGCTCCCCAGCCTCTCAGGCTGGCATCCGTGGTCACCAGGACCCAGTCCTGAATGCCGAATCTGCGGCCTTTTAATAGATGAGCACTCTGCAGCCACCGCAGAAGAAACACCCTTGTCCTTGGAGACAGGGTTATCCGCTGATGCATCTGAAGATGCGATCCGGACCATTTTTCCAGCAGATCCCACTGAAAAGTTCTTGCGTGAAATCTGCCGAATGGAATCGCTTCGTAAGAAGCCACCATTTTTCCCAGGACCCTTGTGCAATGATGCACTGACACTTTTCCTGGTTTTAGGAGGTTCCTGACTAGCTCGGATAACTCCCTGGCTTTCTTCTCCGGGAGAAACACCCTTTTCTGGACTGTGTCCAGAATCATCCCTAGGAACAGCAGACGTGTCGTCGGAAACAGCTGCGATTTTGGAATATTTAGAATCCACCCGTGCTGTCGTAGAACTACTTGAGATAGTGCTACTCCGACCTCCAACTGTTCTCTGGACCTTGCCCTTATCAGGAGATCGTCCATTTTCTTTGAAGAAGAATCATCATTTCGGTCATTACCTTGGTAAAGACCCGGGGTGCCGTGGACAATCCAAACGGCAGCGTCTGAAACTGATAGTGACAGTTCTGTACCACGAACCTGAGGTACCCTTGGTGAGAAGGGCAAATTGGGACATGGAGGTAAGCATCCCTGATGTCCAGGGACACCATATAGTCCCCTTCTTCCTGGTTCGCTATCACTGCTCTGAGTGACTCCATCTTGATTTGAACCTTTGTATGTAAGTGTTCAAATATTTCAGATTTAGAATAGGTCTCACCGAGCCGTCTGGCTTCAGTACCACAATATAGTGTGGAATAATACCCCTTTCCTTGTTGTAGGAGGGGTACTTTGATTATCACCTGCTGGGAATACAGCTTGTGAATTGTTTCCAATACTGCCTCCCTGTCGGAGGGAGACGTTGGTAAAGCAGACTTCAGGAACCTGTGAGGGGGAGACGTCTCGAATTTCCAATCTGTACCCCTGGGATACTACTTGTAGGCTCCAGGGGTCCACTTGCGAGTGAGCCCACTGCGTGCTGAAACTCTTGAGACGACCCCCCACCGCACCTGAGTCCGCTTGTACGGCCCCAGCGTCATCCTGAGGACTTGGTCTCTTTAGGAGAGCCACCTAGATTGCACCCTTCTCGGCCGGGCACAAAAATCTAACTGGAGTCTGGAGGAGGGTCATAGGGGGAGGAGCCAGTGCACACCACCTGATCGGAAAAGCTTTACTTTTTGTGCCCTGTCTCCTGCGGAGCCGCTATTCCCCATGGTCCTTTCAGGAACCCCAGCATCCACTAGGACGATAGAGAAATCGGGTTATTATTGTTGTGAGCCATCTTTCAGAGGCTCCTCTGTTATCATGCTGTTAACTGGGTTCAGATCACAGGTTATACGGTGTGATTGGTGTGGCTGGTATGAGTCTTACCCGGGATTCAAAATCCTTCCTTATTGTGTACGCTCGTCCGGGCACAGTATCCTAACTGAGGCTTGGAGGAGGGTCATAGGGGGAGGACCCAGTGCACACCAGATAGTCCTAAAGCTTTTTTTAGATGTGCCCAGTCTCCTGCGGAGCCGCTATTCCCCATGGTCCTTACGGAGTCCCCAGCATCCACTACGAACTATGAGAAATAGAATTATCGGTAAGTAAATTCTTATTTTTATATGTTTTTTTTGGATGATCAGGTATCGTTACTGTTATTTTATTTTATGTGCGGCCCAAACCAAATTTTCATCTTCTAATGTGGCCCAGGGAAGGTGAAAGGTTGGACACCCCTGGTCTAGAACCTTATCCTTAGAGCAGGAGTTGGGCCCCCAAGCAGTGGGACCCACCGGTGGTTTCCCCTGTACCCCTGTGGGCCAGTCCAAGCCTGCCCCCCATTATGCCATTGCTATTGTTGTCATAATTTGAGCCACTTGCCAAGAGAAGGGGGGTTTCCAGGCAACCGGAAACCCCCCCCTGCGTTTGCCTATGCATTAGGTTACCAGACTCTCCGGGAGAGCACCAATATTTAATATGTTGGCAAGTATAATTTTACCTTAATGGTGTATATACAGTATGATAATATCCTCTTGTAGGGTGTAGTCATCTTATACCGACAATTGTACAAGGGGCTGATACAACAGGCCCACTGATTATTTTATACATCGCTAGAATTGTTTGTAGATACAGGATGTGATTTGCAGATATTTGCTAGACGTATTCTATTTATAACAGAGCAATATAGCAGAGCCTTTGCTGCATTAGACCTGAGCTGACAGAAGAGCTTCAACAGAAAACAATATCACATCGTGTTGCTAGGCATTGTACAATCTCTTGTAGAGAAGTTTAGATCATTTGAGAGTCTACAGCTTTCTTTCTTCAATTCCCAGTGACCTCCTAACTTGAACAAATATGAGACAATCTGTTATTTCATCTTGGCTGTCAGATATTCTGCCCAAAGTTCACAAATTCCTTACACAAATAGTGTTTTAGAAGGTATGAATCTGAGAAGTAATATTATGGCACATATCAAATAAAGCCATTCCTGTATTTTGTATTATATATCCCCCAAATTTCATGACTAGTCTATCGTTAAGTCATGCACAGGGCTGGAGATTTTCTAGAAATATGGATTTCTCACGGTAGAAAACAGCCTTAATTTTTTCCCCTCACTAACAGTACAATCACTTAGGGGCCTATTTATCACCATCCGCATCCAGGATGCGGATGGCAGGTGATAAAATCGCCCCAACTCGCACTGCGATAATTGATTACATCGCAGGGATGTATCAATTATCGCGTGCAGGGACAGAGCTTGCGGTCAAGCTCTATCCCTGCAATGATACTCCGCAGCATCATCTGGGTATTTTTTGGAAAAAATACCCCGATGTCCTGCTGCGCTTGCGCCGCCCCAGCAGACATCGCCGCTACCGCCGCCGCCCGGTCGACCCCCCCCCCCCCCGTCGCGACTACCCCCGCGCTCCACGGACCGCCCCAAGCAGATCAATATACTCACCAGTCCAGGGAGCCGGACGGCGCTGCTTCTGCTGGGCTGCCCGGCGCCGGATCCTATGCGCTGTGGTGACCCCCGGTGCTTTAAAGTGCGCTGCCGCTTTGCAGCATCACTTTTCTGCATTGGGGTCACATTGCAGCACATGGGCAGCGCTCACCGGAGAAGCGGACGCCGGCTCCCTGGACAGGTGAGTATGGTTTTTTTAAACTTTTTTTTAAACTTTTTACACTGTGATCAGCTTGTGTGTCCATCGGACACACATAGCTGATCGCTCTGCCGGGTCCCCGCTCAGCTTTCTCTGCCAGGGGCAGAGTAAGCTGGGCAAATGCCATATTATCGCAGTACTGCCCTGTGAACTTGCCAGCCTGAGCTGGCGAGATTATCACAGGGCACACTGGTATTTTTTCACATTTTTTTTTTGTAAATTTGGCCACATCACATTTCCCATTATAAGTATGGGGAATGCGATGTGGGTTACTAAAAAAAAGTGAATTAAAGGGTTTGGAGCAGTTTTTGGAGCAGATATGGGAGGGGAGGGTGGGTATAGGCAAATGCGGGGGGAAGTCCGGTTGCAAATTAAATTCCCTTCTCTTTGTCAGTAGTTCAAATTCTGACATTAGCAATAATATATATGATGACTACAGAGCCCGCGCCACCACTAGGCAGCTTTAGGCAGCTGCCTATGGGCGGCGCCCACTGGAGGGCGGCAGCTCACGCTGCTGAAGAAGGCTTCCCTGCAGAGGCGGAACTCACGGTGACAGTGCAGTAGGCTGCCGCCGGCCTCCTCCTCTGACGGGGGGCACCTCTCCTCCACTGTCTCTGGCTCCCTGTGCCCACAGCTGATGGCGTAAAATGAGTCAGACTGACTTATTAAACTACGCTCCACCACCACAGCCAGCCCCCCCCCTCCCCTCCCCCCCCCCCCTCCAACTCCCATCTGTAAGACAACTAATGATACCAGAGATGAGCTGGACTGCTTCATTTAAGAGGCTCGTCTGCCAGTTCAGTATGCAGTGATCAGCTACAGGATAGGGGCACAGCACCGAGCACACAGTAATCTGCAATGCACTACTGGGTACTAAATCCTATCCCAGGATACTCTGCAGAGAGGTCAGAGGAGCATTTGCTGGGCTCTGATTGGAGGAAACCAATCACATGCTGCTCTGACCGTGTAGATGATGATCAGCAGCAGAAACAGGCAACCTCATGGGAGTCCGAGTCCTCACTTCCCAGCCAGGCACACAGACAACTTCCAGTGCAGTTTCTACCACACCAGTGACCAGCACCCTGCAGGCAGAGGCACCCACCCACACTATGAGCAGTTTGTGTGAGGTGGAGCTGAGGAGCAGCTACAAGCCAGAGTCGGGAGTTCCTCAGCCTGCTCTTCCCTCATCAGTTCCCCTGCCTATGCCAGGCATGAAGATTCACCTCCCAACAGCTCACACAGGTTGGTGGGGGTAGAAAGGCATGTAGCTTGTAAAGAGCGGGGGAGAAGCAGGTAAAAAAGGTGCAATGAATGAGCTGTAGTCAGAGACAGATAACCTGCTACATCTAGATGATGTAACCATCTGTCTCATTAAGCATGTAGTAAAGCCAGTATTGGCAAGCAGGGCTTTTACTGCCATTACTTGCATGTGTAGCCCAGGCTGTGAAGTCCTGCACAGGAGCATTACAGGTTCAGTCTAAATATAATGTGGGCTAAAGAACCTTGCCTTAATCTAACCATCCCCCGCTACCTAAACTTAACCACCCCACTCACAGCCTTACCTTAACCTCTCCCCTACCCCCCTAACCTCCCCTCCCACAGCCTTATCCTAACCTCCCGCCTAACTCTAATCTCCCCTCCCACAGCCTTGCCCTAACCTCCCCTCCCGCAGCCTTACCCTAACCCCCCATCCTAATCCTACCCTGCGGCGCTGGTGTCATCAATTCAGATATGAAAGGTGATGAGGTCAATCATCATTCTTCAGTTCAGCTGGAAGCCCAGCATGGCATGCTGGGAGGAGGGACAGGACGGAGTTCAGCTGCCTGTGAGTGGACAGACGCACTATGGATACAGCAGAGAGGACTGAGGAGCCTAGCCATCAGAGCCAGCCAGCCTAATTATTTATATTGCCTTAAGTGCTGTCCCGTCCCATCCATCCATCCATCCATCCATTACGGATGGTGTAATGGTTAGCATTACTGCCTCACAGCACTGAGGTCATGGGTTCGATTGCCACCATGGCCCTAACTGTGTGGAGTTTGTATATTCTCCCTGTACTTGTGTGGGTTTCCTCCGGTTTTCTCCCACAATCCAAAAATATATACTGGTAGGTTAATTGGCTCCCAACAAAATTAACCCTAATGTGAATGTGTGTGCATGTACATGTGATAGGGAAAATAGATTGTAAGCTCCACTGGGGCAGGGACTGATGTGAATGGCCAAATATTCTCTGTATTCTCTGTAAAGCGCTGCGGAATATGTGTGCGCTATATAAATAACTATTAATAAATAAATAATATCTATCTATCTTATCTATCTAGTTCTATATTTATCGGTGGGGTGGGGTTGGTGGCAGCAACATTTATCTTGTCTCCAGGCGACTGGGACAAACTTACGCTACTGCTTACCCGACCCTTGCTCAGCTGAGCTCCTCCTCTTCCTTAAGAGGAATATGTCCAGTGTTACTGGAGAGGCGGAGAGGAGAACTGTAACAATAGCCGGCAGCACGCTGCTTACTCTATGTGCAAAGAGTATTAGAGGCGCTACCAATGGGTTACACTCACACTGTCAGCGCTAGCGGCGGAGAACAGTTGGGCGGCCACGGCATTCCTGCAGCGCTGACAGTGTGAGTGTAACCCACCGGCAGCGCCTCTAATACTCTGCACATAGAGTAAGCAGCGTGCTGCCGGCTATTGTTACAGTTCTTCTGCTCCTCTCCAAGCTGACATATTCCCGCCCCGCACCGCAAGAACAGACTCTGCATATGGGAGTCCTGCGGTGATGATTGTGTCGTGCTTTGTGAGGGAATGGGACTACACTGCAGAGCAGACTGCGGGCAGCTCCCCTGCTACTGTTCCCTGTCTGAGTGGATCACAGTCCCCTTCTTCTGCAGCCTGCAATATAGTTGCCTTGGATTGGTCCCTATTATACATCTCTTCTTCACTGGGACTCCTTCTCCTGCAGCTATAAAGGTACCCTTATATTGCAAGCTCAGTACTCCATTCCTCTACTGTAGAAGAATCTGGATTTGAGGCTGCGATTTGTGGTGTATGTGTATGTATGTATATATATATATATATATATATATATATATATATATATATTTCAGTCAATATCCGGCACTCAATTACATAGCATAAATACATGCCCCGTTGCGCTCCGCTGTATATTGCATGGCAGCGAATGTATAAAGATTCAGTTCGGCTGCACTCAGGGGTAACCTATCCTATGTCCAGACACATTACAGCCTGTCTAGGGTCCCCGCAAAATGTCACACATAGTGCCTGGGTGGGTTTTTTTTTTTCCAGGGGGGGGGGGGGGGGGGGGGTGCAGCAGGCACATGTTTTGCCTAGGGTGCTGAGGAACCTTGCACCGGCCCTGGATGACTAGATCTTCTGCCACAATAGCAGTTTAAAGGACAGAGTGGAGCAAGATGGAGGAATGTAAGCTTAGAAAGTGCAGTTCTGTCTCCTACTGGTTCTGTTATGTTTGTGTATTTATTTATTTATTATGGGATGTTTAACCTTTTCCTGACCACTTATTTTATTATATTAGTTAAATATGTTTGATACAGCCTATACTATAGACAACCTATGGTGTTAAATATTAACTCAAAAGTGACAAATAAAATAAAACCAGCCTGATGTACTTTTACTTTCATGACCCATTTTAGACATACATGGAGCCTAAACCAAGTATTCTGTACATCATCTGCATTTTCAGGTGGTTGTGTAGACTCGCTGAACCAGGCGCCAGCTGAGTTTCCAGAAACTGTACTAAAGACCAGGATGTGGACTTCTACCTTGAAGTGCGCTAACCAATTTAGTGCACTTACGCATTCTTCAAAATAATTACCACCTGCGCCAAGAGGGGGTGGGGGTTCAAGTAACTTTTACCCGGGCCTGTTGGAGGGGCCGGGTGAGGTCCCGGGTCCCGCTACATCCCTCCACTTTGCGTAGGGAGAGAGAGGACTGGCTGCAGCATCAGCCTCTCTCTCCAGCACAGCATATGGCACAAGGCTGCTGTGTGCTGCGCTGGGGAGAGGGGAAGAATCAGTCAGTCAGTCCTCTCCCCTTCTGTGACGTGTGGGGGGGAGCGAATGCACCCGCCTGCCGCCGCTTCCTCCTCCTCTTCCGCTGCCACCACCGCCCGCCGCCAACCGCATAGGGGACTGGTCAGGTTTTAGTGCTACCCATTCTCGATTCCAGTTGGTTAAATCAAACTGACTTAGGTACTAAATAAGTCACCTGTGTTCAAGTTGGGATGTCCTTGAAACTTGGACTGTAACGTGAAGTTTGGGAAGCTCTTTAGTGGGAACATATACCATTATAATGGTGTACATATTGGAAGCTTAAGAGACTCTTCTATTGAACATACAGTATTAAATTATTCTAAAAATATTTTAATATTGTTTCCTATAATTGTAACAAATCCAAACACAATAAGCATGAATCCCACGTACTTGTTTTGTTCAGTGTAACATATGGACTTAATCTGTGTAGTTGTTTTCTAGAAAATATGGGGGGGACCTTAGTGAGTAAAAAAGATGAACTAATAATAAACTATCAATTAAGGGGTGTTGTGAGGGTAATGCCCCGGGCACTCTCTCTCAGCTTACCCCCTCCCCCCCTTCCCGCTAGGGCACATTTACTGTCCCTGCCTGTTCCTTCCCATGCATGCTGAGCAGTTTCATGCATTTTTTTAATGGCTGTTTATGGAGTGGGCCAGGCAAGGAGCGTGGCGGGATGGAGGAGGAGTCAGGTGAACATGCCACTGCACAGGAACCAACAGAAGCTGTTTAGCCCAATGACAGCAGACGCAGTTAGTCATTGGTTAGGTTAAAAAATTCTCTGCTCCTGAACGTCCTTCTTAATATATGATTGCTGTCATCTGTATTGAAACACCTTTCTCATCAATTAACTAGTTCAACATGGGTTTCCGCAATCATACATTAAGATGGAAGACAAGGAATGGAGCATTTTGTATCTAGTGGCAGGGGTCATATTAGGGGGTCTTCTGTCATGGGCACAGGACAAATCATTAGAAGCCGGCAGACACGCAGCAGCCAATGAAATCGGGTCTGCATTTTGAACTTGATCTTATTGGCTGGTGCTCATCTGCAGGAGCTGATGATTGGCTGCTGTCCTGGAGCTGCGGCTGCTGTGATTTGCTTCTATGAGGTAAATTTCCTAAGATAGCAGTTTTTTTTAGAACTCATGATGTTGCCTATAGCAACCAATCAGATTCTACTTAGCATTTATCTAGCTCTTTCTAGAAGATAATAGATAGAATCTGATTGGTTGCTATGGGCAACATCACCAGTTCTAAAAAAAACTCCCATCTTAGTAAATTTACCCCTATGTCTAACAATAAAAAGGTATTCCAGTGCGCTAATACATATACAGTGGGGCAAAAAAATATTTTGACAGCCACCGATTGTGCAAGTTGACCCACTTAAAAAGATGAGAGAGGTCTGTAATTTCCATCATAGGTACACTTCAACTGTGAGAGACAGAATCTGAAAAAAATAAACAGGAAATCACATTGTATGATTTTTAAACAATTTACTTGTATATTCTTGTGGAAAATAAATATTTGGACACCTATCAAGCAGCAAGATTTCTGGCTCTCACAGACCTGTTACTTCTTCTTTAAGAAGCTCTTCTATCCTCCACTCGTTACCTGTATTAATGGCACCTGTTTGAACTGGTTATCTGTATAAAAGACACCTGTCCACACCCTCAAACAGTCAGACTGCTACCTCTCCACCATGGCCAAGACCAGAGAGCTGTCTAAAGACACCAGGGACAAAATTGTAGAGCTAGAAAGGGAATATTAGAATAATCCCTAGGTGGCGCAAATAGTAAAAAGTCCAAAAAAATTACCCGTGTGGGCTAAAGTCCGTTCCTTTTCATACAAGTGAGTTCATATATGAATCCGTCGTCCAAAGATGATGTATGAAAAAAAACACAATATAAACACAAATGTTCAGTACAGTCTCTGTGGGTATTAGAGGAACAAAATGTACACCCAGGTTCCTTCGACTATTCAGTACTTGGGATGTGCAGTTCTACTCGTAAGGTCCACCTCAGTGACTCGCATAAATGGACTGCTTACATGTGCTTACTTCTAAAACAATTGTATAAATCACATCAAGGTTTCTTTCACCCATACAAATGCAGTATCCAAAATAATCAAGCACCCACGAGTAGGTCTCTGGGTATATAGGATGCTCACGTGTATGCTTACTTCAAGGTGCGGTGTACTTTCACATCAAAGGTTTCTTTCGATGTTTTCCGCTGTCTTTCTCCTCTATTCCTTCAATTTTAATTATTACCAGCAGCCTATCGTCTTCCCAGCAGCAGCTGTAATAAGCATACACGTGAGCATCCTATATACCCAGAGACCTACTCGTGGGTGCTTGATTATTTTGGATACTGCATTTGTATGGGTGAAAGAAACCTTGATGTGATTTATACAATTGTTTTAGAAGTAAGCACATGTAAGCAGTCCATTTATGCGAGTCACTGAGGTGGACCTTACGAGTAGAACTGCACATCCCAAGTACTGAATAGTCGAAGGAACCTGGGTGTACATTTTGTTCCTCTAATACCCACAGAGACTGTACTGAACATTTGTGTTTATATTGTGTTTTTTTTCATACATCATCTTTGGACGACGGATTCATATATGAACTCACTTGTATGAAAAGGAACGGACTTTAGCCCACACGGGTAATTTCTTTGGACTTTTTACTATTTGCGCCACCTAGGGATTATTCTAATATTCCCTTTCTAGCATTATTTCAGTGTGTTAGGTGACACACTAGGATAGACCTTGGGTTGGCGGCATTTGTGCGCAGGGACATATCCTAACCCCTTTGTTACCAAAATTGTAGAGCTGCACAAGGCTGAGATGAGCTACTCGACAATAGGCAAGCAGCTTGGTGAGAAGAGATCAACTGTTGGAGCAATTATTAAAAAATGGAAGAAATACAAGATCACTGACAATCTCCCTCGACCTGGGGCTCCATGCAAAATCTCACCTCGTATCAATGATCTTGAGAACAGTGAGGAATCAGCCCAGAACTACACGGGGGACCTGGTCAATGACCTCAAGAGAGCTGGGACCACATTCACAAAGGTTATTACCATTAGTAATACACTACGTCGTCATGGATTGAAATCCTGCAGCACCCAAAATGTCCTCCTGCTTAAGCTAGCACATGTACAGGCCCGTCTAATGTTTGCCAGTGACCATCTGGATGATCCAGAGGAGGATTGGGAGAATGTAATGTGGTCAGATGAGAGCAAAATTGAACTTT
This sequence comes from Pseudophryne corroboree, assembly GCF_028390025.1. Taxonomy (NCBI): domain Eukaryota; kingdom Metazoa; phylum Chordata; class Amphibia; order Anura; family Myobatrachidae; genus Pseudophryne; species Pseudophryne corroboree. Next base: position 860,681,689 of record NC_086447.1, read on the forward strand.
TTGGTATAAACTCCACTCACCGTGTTTGGAGGGAGAAGAATGATGAATGGCATCCCAAGAACACCATACCCACTGTGAAGCATGGGGGTGGAAACATCATGCTTTGGGGCTGCTTTTCTGCAAAGGGGACAGGACAACCCCTATTAAGGAGAGGATGAATGGGGCCATGTATCGTGAGATTTTGGGCAAAAACCTCCTTCCCTCAGTAAGAGCATTGAAGATAGAACGTGGCTGGGTCTTCCAGCATTCCAGCATGACAATGACCCCAAACACACCGCCCGGGCAACTAAGGAGTGGCTCCGTAAGAAGCATTTCAAGTTCCTGGAGTGACCTAGCCAGTCTCCAGACCTCAACCCAATAGAAAATCTGTGGAGGGAGTTGAAAGTCCGTGTTGCCCGGTGACAGCCCCAAAACATAACAGATCTAGAGAAGATCTGCATGGAAGAGTGGGCCAAAATACCTGCTACAGTGTGTGCAAACCTGGTCAAGAACTACAGGAAATATTTGACCTCTGTAATTGCCAACCGAGGTTATATTACAAAGTATTGAGTTAAACTTTTTGATTGTCCAAATATTTATTTTCCTCAAGAATATACAAATAAATTGTTTAAAAATCATACAATGTGATTTACTAGTTTTTTTTTTCCAGATTCTGTCTGTCACAGTTGAAGTGTACCTATGATGGAAATTACAGACCTCTCTCATCTTTTTAAGTGGGTCAACTTGCACAATCGGTGGCTGTCAAAATACTTTTTTTGCCCCACTGTAAAACTGTACATTCAGTATATGATGGAGTACTGAGCAGATCCACCTCTTTAGAGCAATCGTATATTCGATGTACCAAAGGTCTTCCTTTGATGTATATCACCGTAGGATAAGAACCCTCTCACCAGGAAGAAATCACCCAAGAAATAAGAATGATATTGTATTTGATTGACAATATAAAAAAATTGTATAAAATCACAATACCAAACAAATCCATATAAATGTCATTGTACAATAGATGGTATGATTCTCCCCTCACCTTAGCAGCTCAAGGTGGAGATTGTTATTATCTCAACAACACAATTCGTCTCTATGACTTCATCAGGGGTATAAAACTTTTCAGGTAAAAAAAGAAGAAAAAGAACAGGAAGGAGTTAGGAAAGGTTAATTTATAAAACAGGGGAGTCCACAATCTTGGGACTGTGTGTGCTTGAAAAGGTACATACCACATAAATCTAAAAAGGATTATATTCAAGCAGCCATTCCTCCAATTCAGTTTTGAAGGCTTAATTAAGGTTCCGAAAAAAACAAATCCTAATTATGGATCTATTGTATACTTAAGTGTTGGATAAACACCAACAAAAAGTACAGTCATACATACCGTTTGGTATAAGGGTGTCAAATCCGTTAGGTAAAAATCCCAAAAAGGTATATAAATGACATCTACAAATACCCTAAAAACTATAATGATAATAATACATCTAATTATTAGTGAGTGACTGACATAAGCAGTTCACACATAGGGTTCAACAAGAACAAAAATATAAACATATACATAATATATTCTCTTACTGGTGATCATTAATTTCACTAGAGAATTTGCACCTTTAGAAAACAGCAGACAACAAAAAATGTTTTCTGTCACTTTATACAAAACTTGTTAAAGTTTTATCCTTAAATCATATTAGATATAATCAAGCTTAATTCCATATGCACCATATTAAATGCACACCATTAACCAAAATACATGATTAAAAATAAGTTGATCCATACAGCTTTCTTTATCAGATCGCATTTAGCAAAAAATGTATAATTCACAATAATTCATGTCCTGTTACCCCTATGTCTGTCTGTTATTATTGCCCAGTTTGTCTTATCACTGTTGTTTCCAATTGTAAAGTGCAATGGAATATGCTGCGCTATATAAGAAACTGTATATAATTAAATGAATAAATAATAAACCAGCAGCTCTGACACTATTTAAAAGTACTTGAAAGGAGAAGTCAAACTGAGGGGAGGCAGAAAGATAAAGAAGGGAAAGAGCATGAGATAAGCTGAATGATGGAGAGCACATGGCACAAGGGAGAGCCAGGGGGAACATTGCTGTTTGGATGGGTGAGGGGGATTGGTAGTCCTGGTGTGTCAGTAGAGTAAGGGCCCAATTCAGACCTGATCACTGTGCTGCAAATTTACAGAGGTCTGCGATCAGATAGTCGCCGCCCACAGAGAGTTAAAACCCGCCCCGTGCAAGTGTGCTATTGCATGTGTACACCGTGCGAAAATTCCGCCAGACAGCGGACATCTGCAAAACCGCTCACTCACCATCTAAGGATTTTTCCAGTCTGTGCAGTCTGTGCGTAGCCCAAGACTTACTCCTACAGTGCGATGAGAACAGGCTGATCGGGGTCGGAGCTGACGTCACACACCCGCCCTGAAAACGATTGGGAACGCCTGCGTTCTCCCTGACACTCCCAGAAAATAGCCAGTTACCACCCCCAAACGTCCACTTCCTGTCACTCACCTTGCGATCGAAATTGTTGCACCATTCTGTCACTGTTTGTTGACACGCCTGCGCATTGCAATGCATACGCATGCGCACAACAGAGATCAGGTCTGAATCGAGCCCTTAGGTGGGAGAGGATCTCCAAACCAAGTTCAGCAGAAGAGAAAGGAACTGGATCAGCTGACGGTGCTGGAACCCGTACAGCCAGTGGTTAGAGTGTGTTTGTGTGTCTGTCTATCTATCTATCTATCTATCTATCTATCTATCTATCTATCTATCTATCTATCTATAGTATATTGTGGCAGCAGAGGTACTTTGCAAGCTGGAGACAATCCCTGGTGAACTAGTAGTGGCTTGTGCCGCTAATATAGTGGCTGGTGCAAGACACAGGGTCACAGGAATGGATGGGAAGTGTGGAGGGATTGGTTTCCCATCCATTGGGCCCAGGCCAGGTCTTATGGGCTTCTCAGCCCAGGAAGCTGCTTCATCAGCCACAGGGCCGAAACTAGGATTTTCGTCACCAGTGGCAAGACAGTAATTTGGCACCCGCCCCCAAAACCTCCCCCCAAAAAAATCAAACAAACCCTTTCAGACTAAAATAATTAGATTCTAAAAAAATTTTTTAAAAAGGGGATACTATTGGACAATATTCCCTTATGTGCCTCAAATGCCCTATGCGTCACATGCACCTCCAGCAGCGTGTTCAAATATGAGCATGCTCCTCTGTGGGACCCCATACATTGCACTATATCACTGCACTATGTCATAACATGCACTATATTCCCCTATCCACTGCATTACTATACTACATCCCCTACACGCTGAACTACATCACTACACTACATCAGAATCAGAATCGACTCTATTGGCCATGTATAATCACGTGTAATAGGAATTGTTTGCGGTTTACAATGCGTCGCCAAATAACAACATAAAAGGAAAAGGCATAACATAACACACATACAGTACACACATAACATACATTAGTATAAAACACTGTTTACAATTACATAGCAGATCATTGCACCAGACTTGTTAGGCATAATTTAGTAAATGGACAGCTAGCAGAAAGAAGCTTTTTTTGGTTCTGGTCAACTTGGCGAGAATGGACGTATAACGCCTCCCTGATGGAAGTGTTTCAAACAGGACATGACCAGGGTGCAGCTTGTCTGACACAATTTTCCCTGCACGCTTCTTGACTCTGGACAAGTAGAGGTCCTGAACAGAGGGGAGAACGGCTCCAACGATCTTTTTTTGCGGTCCTCACCACCCTCTGTAGCCTCCATCTGTCACACTCATTGGCAGCTCCATACCAGACTGTGATTGAAGAGCATACAACAGACTCCACAGTGGCTATATAGAAGATAATCAGCAGTTTTTGTGAAATATTGAATTTCCTGAGTTGCCTCAGGAAGATCAGCTGCTGTTGCGCCTTCTTGACAATGGAGCCTATATTTGGCCCCCATTTAAGGCCATGGGAAATTGTGGACCCCAGAAATTTAAAGGAGTCAACCCACGACACCACGCTATCGGCTATCATGCCCCTATACACTGCACTACATGCCCCTATATACTGCAATACATCACTACACTACATCCCCTATAAGCTACACCAAATCTACCATCTGGGAGGCAAAGCGGAGGTTGATACTGCTAACTGGGAGCACGGTGCCGATAATAAAATCTGTTTTAAACTCACCACAAAGCTGCTGTAGTGATACTCGGTGAGATTTGGAGGTTGTCCAGGCTCTGCTGTCAAGTGGATAGCTAGCAAAGTGAACCGTTGAATTCTGTAACATCGGTGACTGCACCTGTTAACAAGCATAATGGATGTGAAAAAAAGAAAGAATGGGAGCGCTGGATGAATCTAATATATATTTTTTTATTAAAATATTATTATATCAACCACGTAAAAATACAGTAGATAAACTGGCCTAAAAATGATGAACAATTAATAATGTATAAATATATACAAGACTGCCATATCTCCTGAACCAATATGAATAAGAAAACCTTTAATAAACCTTAATTAAGGGCTGCATTGGTGCTTCATGAAAATCAGCCGTGCGTCCACGAGCTGAAATATTTATAAGAAGGAGACTGATGAAAAAGTGCCTCTGTTATAAATCACTGTTAAAGTGTACACTCTCTTCTCCTTGTACACAAAAGAACCTCATTGGCAAAGAGTATCCCAGTATTGAAATTGCGGACACCCGCGCTGTATTATTAAGTGACAAATGAACGGTGATGGTCAAATTCACTTGTAGTATATCACCTGATGTGAGAGCCTCTCCGTCAAAGGCGCTGTACTGAGCCGGGTTTGCAGCGGCTCTATGCAGTGAAAGTACAGCTGGTCACGTCGCCAGTGAACCATCCAGACAAACGTGGTTGTTTTCTCCGCTAAAGGGTACTGTACCAATTTGAATGTGCAGCAGTGCAGAAAGATTGGAGCAGCAAATTCCCCAGCCGCTGGTGAAAAGTCCGTTTTAATTGCAGCTACGGTCCACTCGATATATACGGCTCACGGAGTGTCAGGAGAATGCAGCAGTCAGATGAAGTCCTTCAATGGAGTACCTTAACGCGTTTCTCGGCCTACAACGCTGGCCGTTTATGCCTCCCCTGTCATTAAAGGGATTAAAAGAATACAGAGAAGATACTTATGACATGTTCTGTGTCATAAGTATCTTCTTATAGTAACCTAATCTATTTTAGCGTTGAAAAAAAGATTTCGGAGGCACCGTGAACGGTGCCTCTCGCTGCTAATTGTAAATGGGCGGAAGCAGGGGGCGGGCAGGGGGCGTGGCCATGCAGAGGGCTGTAAAAGCCCATTAGAAAAAGCATTGGAAGCGGCACCTATAGAGGTGCCGCAGTGCAGCAGGGACGTGCTTTCAGCCCATGAAAGCATGCCCCTGTCACCACGGCCGTAACTAGGGGGGGCAAGGGGGTCACGTGCCGCAGGCGCCGTACTTGAGAGGGCGCCGAAAACTCCCCCAGCCAGCTGCTCCTCCGCGCCGCCGCCCCCCCCCCCCCCCCGCTCGCGATCACTTTCTTCCGCCGCGCACACCGGACTCCTGCCGCCACGATCACCTTCGCTGCTGCTGCAAGCCACTGAATGCCCGCGCCTCCCTCTGCTCAAGTCCATGGTAGCGCCTCCTGCATACCCACCCATCTGCCTGCCTGCCAGCACCTCCCAGACCTACACTACAGTATGCAGCAGGCAGCCATCCGGAGCAGAGAATGGGACAACACAGCCGGCGACCAGTTCACCTCATCCTCCTGGCCTGTGCTGAGGCAAGTGGACAATGTGAGGGGGATGGCCGGGCAGAAGGAGCAGCCTTCTTATTTATGTAAATACAGAATATATATATATATATATATATATATATATACAGGGGTGCGGCACTCACAGCGTCTTAAGCAGAGCATTAATGATGGCACAGTCACCAAGTTAGTAATCGTTTCAATCTATATTTTAGATTTTCGTCAGGATAATGACTGTGCCATCATTATTGCTCTGATTAAGTTGCCATGAGTGCCGCACCTTGCTATATACTGTTTATCTTATTGTGGGGGCAACAGACATGTGTATGTGTATATATACTTTTATATATATATATATATATATATATATATATAAAATCCTGAACATAGGCCGGCATTCCTCAATGTCGCTAAAGGTGCTCCGGTGCCCTCTGTTGTAGGCATGAGGTATGTACAGAAGAACAAAAAGTGGCGGCACTCAGTCTGCTTAAATGGCAGATCACGTGTATTTAAAACACATATTTAGAATACCGGTGTTCTAAATGGGTGGTCTTCAGTATGCCGGCGGTCGGGCTCCCGGCGCTCAGTATACCGGCGCCGGGAGCCCGACAGCCGGCATACCGACACTTATTCTCCCTCGTGGGGGTCCACCGTGCCCGTAGCGTGGCGAGCGCAGCAAGCCCGCAAGGGGCTCATTTGCGCTCGCCACACTGTCGGTAAGCCGGCGGTCGGGCTCCCGGCGCCGGTATGCTGGTCGCCGGGAGCCCGGCCGCCGGCATATCGTAGTGAACCCGTTCTAAATATGTGTTTTAAATACACGCGATCTGCCATTTAAGCAGACTGAGTGCCGCCACTTTTTGTTCTTCTGTACATACCTCATGCCTACAACAGAGGGCACCGGAGCACCTTTAGCGACATTGAGGAGTGCCAGCCTATGTCCAGAATAATATTCTATCTAATCAGTGAAAATAAGGTTGCACTATTGTGTGGTGTAGTTTTTATTTTTGTATTATATTTTTTTTGTTATTTATGTGTTTTTGTGTTTTTTTGTTTTTTTTTTGGGGGGGGGGGGCGCTAAACTACTGTCTCGCCCCGGGTGCCGAAAATCATAGTTTCGGCCCTGCCTGTCACAGTGATTGGGCAGCAGCAGCAGATGCAGCAGCAGCAGCACTGACAGTGTCCTGCATGCGGCTGTCACTGTCAGTGCTGCTGTTACAGGGAGAGATGAGAGAGATAGTGCCAGCCAGTGTCTTCTGCAGTCAGTGTCAGTGCATGTAAGTGTTTAGTTTACACACACACTGTCACACCACTGCTTTATTCTTGTTGTCCACTCACTGTCCAGGTCTTTCAGTAACTTAATAGCGCCCCAACCGCAGAACTGCTAAGTTAATGAAAGCCCTGAACATTGAATAACAGTTGTACAATTCCAAGTTGTTTTTGTTTTATTCATTAAAATTCCGTGTTGGACACATACAATAGACAAATACTACATTTGCCTGCTCATCACGTTTGATGAGCAGACACTTTGTGCGCGGAACCCGGCGTTGGGCGGTCGCGGGCAGCGGGAGTTATGCAGCGGCAGCGGGCAGCGTGGCTTGACTTGTGCGGCGGAGGCGGGCAGCGGGACTTATGTGGTGGCGGGAGTTATGCAGCGGCGACGGGCGGCCACGGCGGAGGCGGGCAGCGGGACTGCAGCGGCGGCGGGACTTATGCAGCGGGCGGAGGAACTCAGCGGGCATTTTGGCTGCAGGTCTGGATCATGGATCCAGTCCCTGCAGCCATTAGGGCACTATAGTTGAGGGCTTTGGCACTTTCAAAAATGGCGCTGTAGTGCAGAGCCATTTTTGAAATCCAAGATGGCCACCGCAAGCCAATCACGGCTCGCCACCTCATCGCCCCCCCCCCCCCCGGGGCTGGCTTATAGAAGCCAGCACGAGCCCGGAGCAGGCAGTTCGTCGGCGGTGTAGGAGCAGAGAACAGCTCCAGAAAAAGAAGAAGTCCTGGTGGGCCAAAGAGCTTAAAGGCTGCCGCCCAACAGGTGAAGACGTCAGAAGTCCTGGGTGAGGGTAGCTGCCATGTAAGAGCTTACAGGCTGCTGCCACCCAGGTGAAGACGTCAGAAGCCCTGGGTGAGGGCAGCAGCCATGAAAGAGCTTACAGGCTGCTGCCACCCAGGCGAAGACGGCAGAAGCCCTGGTGGGCGCTGTCCTGCCAGGTGAAGACGTCGGAAGCCCTGGTGGGTCGGCGGCCGGGTAAAAGAGCTATATGGCCGCCGACCCGCCTGCAAAGCTGCAGAAAAATAAAACATTTTAAAAAGCCAGTGTTGTGTTTTTATTTTAATATTTCCATTACAGGGGGACTATAGGTACCAGTGGGTCTTTAATGCCTTGCATGCTGGTGTCACTGACCTGGGTTGGGAGTGTTGAGAACTCGGGGGTTCTTCCGATGATAGGGAAGAGGAACCACAGCTGGGCCGGAGCAGGGATGGCCGGATGTAGGTTTTCCTCATGCAGAACTTAGCCGTTGTAACCGACGTGTAATGCTAAAGAATTAGTTGTGGCCAAGGCTTGGGGGTGATGCTGAAGTACACAGAAGAATGAAGAACTTGTGAGCGATGCTGAAGAAATGAATGAAGATTTGAGAACGATGTTGAAGCACACAGAAGAATGAAGAACTTGTGAGCGATGTTGAAGAAATGAATGAGGATTTGAGATTCAGTGTAACTCTGGAAATATGGAAGGCGTTCCACTTAGGGATACCCTGTAATACTGGAAGCACAGAAGGTGTCCCTCTGAGAGATACACTGTAACGCTGGTAACGCAGAGAATGTCCCACTGAGTGATACACTATAACGCTGGTAGCACAGGGAAGGTTCCACTGAGTGATACACTGTAACGCTGGTAGCACAGGGAATGTCCCACTGAGAGATACTCTGTAACGCTGGTAGCACAGTAAATGTCCCACTGAAAGATACTCTGTAACGCTGCTAGCACAGGGAATGTCCCACTGAAAGATACTCTGCAACGCTGGAACACAGGAGACGTTCAGCTTGAGAACACGCTGAACGCTGCTAACACTGGTGATCATTAAAAAAAAAAAAATACTCAGGCGCCGGGGCTCTGTATGGCGTCTGCCTTTGAACTTCCCGCCCTGTCCCGATTGGCGGAAGGGGCCGATGACGTCACCCGCTCACCATGCTCTCGTGGATGCCGGGCGCAATGGCGGCGCCCACACCCCGGGAACCCGCCGTAGGCAGCGCCAGCAAGACGCGACGACCCCGAGCCACCGGGGGCGCCGACCGCCGGGAGACCCAGCGCACCCGGAGTGGTAAGCGCAGCAGCCGCAGCGCTGCGAGTGTGGCCCCTGGACACTTTCCTGGTTTCATTGGATGTTTAGAATGAAAGATCCGGACTAGTCGGGGAGCAGTGACTTCAGAAGCTTTGACCCAGCTCCTCTCCTCAGGACCATAACCTTTCCATTCTACCAAATACTGTAAATTCTTGTGAAGATAACGAGAGTCAAGAATAGTTTTGATTTCAAATTCTGTTCCAGCTTCAGTCTCTACCGAGGTTGGGCTAGGAGACTCCGAATGAAACCGATTTAAAATGAGGGGACGAAGGAGAGAAACATGGAAAGAATTTGGTACCCGAAAGTAGGAAGGCAATCCCAATTTGCAGAAAACAGGGTTCAGGACTTGCAAAACGGGGTAAGGACCGATGAACCTCGAAGCAAACTTCATAGCGGGTACTCTTAAACGAAGATTGCGGGTAGAGAGCCATACCCTGTCACCAACTTTGTATTGAGGAGCTGCTCGCCGTTTTCTATCCGCAAAGAATTTGTAGCGGCCAGAGATTTTCTTGAGATTAGCATTAACCCTACTCCAGATTTGACTGAAGTGCCGGAGAGTGGAAGCTGCAGCAAGAACATCCTCCGAAGGAAAAAATTGGTAATTCTGGGACTCGTGGATAGAATCCGTAATTAATGAAGAATGGGGACTCATCAGTGGAAGAGTGATAGAGATGATTATGGGCAAACTCGGCCCAGGGTAACAGTTCCACCCAATCGTCATGTGAAGAAGAGAGATAAACGCGGAGAAAAGTCTCTAAATCTTGATTGACACGTTCAGTTTGCCCATTGGTTTGTGGATGGTAAGCAGATGAGAACTTGAGTTTTATTTGTAAGACTGAGCAGAGGGCCCTCCAAAATCTTGCAGTGAACTGTACCCCTCGATCAGAGACTATCTCCCGAGGTAAGCCGTGCAGGCGGAAGTGTTCACGAATAAATAGTAAAGCCAACTTGGGAGCCGTTGGTAAACCGGTCAACGGAACAAAATGTGCCATTTTTGAAAAGTGGTCAATAATCACCCAGATGGTATTCGGTAATAAAGTCCATAGAAATATGGGTCCAGGGTTTCTTAGGAATGGACAGTGGATGAAGCAACCCCGCAGGAGGCAGACGAAGAGTTTTGTGCTGAGCACATTGAGGACATGAATTGACATAATCTTGTATATCCTTCTTCATGGTGTCCCACCAATATGACCTTCGTAGAAATTCACACATTTTTTGAACTCCAGGATGACCGGAAAACTTGGAGATATGAGCCCACTGCAGTAACTTTGGTCGAAATTCAACTGGTACAGACATTCTCCCAGGAGGAGGACCCAGAGAGGTGGGAGCTGCTGATATAGAGACTGGACTGAGAATTAAACTCTTTTCAAAGGAATTCTCCTCATCCGAGGCCGTTAAAGAACGAGACAGAGCATCAGCCTTAGCGTTAAGAGTCCCGGCCCGGTACTTAATAAGGAACGAGAACCGAGTGAAGAAAAGCGCCCATCTAGCTTGACAGGGATTCAAGCACTGGGCCGTCTTGATATACAACAAGTTCTTGTGATCGGTGTAAATAGTAATTAGGTGTTTAGCACCTTCCAATAAGTACCTTCATTCTTCTAGGGCAGATTTTATTGCTAACAGTTCCTGATCTCCAATGGTGTAGTTTCGTTCAGCAGGAGAGAACTTACGAAAATGGAAACCACATGGATGTAACTTCCCATCAGAAGAGTACTGTGAAAGGACGGCACCGATGCCTACTGAGGAAGCATCGACTTCCAAGAAGAATGGTTTTGAGAAATTCGGTTGTTGGAGTACCGGAGCAGACATAAAGGCTGATTTCAACCGGCAAACGCTTCTACAGCTTCGGAAGACCAGAGACTTGGGTCAGACCTCTTTTTGGTTAGGGCAGTAATGGGTGCAACGATGGTAGAAAATCCCTTAATTAATTTCCGGTAGTAATTTGCAAAGCCCAGGAATCTTTGTACCGCTTTCAAGGAGAGAGGCTGAGTCCAGTCCCGAATGGCAGGGAGTTTTTCCAGATCCATGCGAAGCTCCGTACCTGAGATGACATAACCGAGGAACGGAATCGAAGGGACCTCAAAGATACATTTGGAAATCTTGCCATAGAGACGAATCCTTCTTAAGCGAAGAAGTACTTCTTTGACCTGCACTCTGTGCTCTGCAAGATTCTTAGAAAATATCAGAATGTCATCCAAGTACACCACTACGCTTTGGTATAACATATCTTGGAAGATTTCATTTACAAATCCCTGAAAAACGGCAGGGGCATTGCTGAGGCCAAACGGCATTACCAGATATTCGGAATGCCCGTCCCTGGTATTGAAGGCCGTCTTCCATTCGTCCCCCTGTCGGATACGTATCAGATAATAGGCTCCTCTTAAAGTCGAGCTTAGTGAAGACGTGGGCTCCACGAACCCTATCAAATAGCTCAGTAATTAGCGGCAAAGGGTATTTGTTCTTAACGGTGATATCGTTTAAGCCACGATAATCAATACATGGTCTTAACCCCCCGTCCTTCTTCTTCACGAAAAAGAAACCTGCTCCAGCCGGGGAGGTAGAGGGGCGAATTAATCCTTTCAGTAGATTAGATTTGATATAGTCCGACATAGCTTGGGTCTCAGGTAATGACAAGGGATATGTGCGTCCCCGGGGTGGCATTTTCCCTGGGATAAGCTCAATGGGACAGTCCCAGGGTCTATGGGGTGGTAACTGATCGGCCGCCTGTTCCGAGAACACATCTGTGAACTCCCGATAGGCCTCCGGAATGAGCTCCTCATCCGACTTGGAAGATGCACGGAGCGGGTAAACAGGAGTGAGACAACTAGAGCGACAAAACGAACTCCAGGACAATATTTGTGACGACTTCCAGTCGACGTGAGGGTTGTGAATTTTAAGCCAAGGTAGACAAAGAACAAGATCGTGAGGCATCTCCGGAACTACTAGAAACTCCAAATGTTCTTGATGCAGAGCTCCGACCTGCAGCTTGATTGGCTCTGTGCGACTTGTAATAAGACCATTAGATATTTTGGTACCATTGATGGCAGTCAACGTTATAGGTCATTTGACAGACTGTAACTGTAAACCCAGACTCTGAACACAAGAAAGAGAAACAAAATTCCCTGCAGCCCCAGAGTCCAGCAGGGCCTTAACAGGTTTGGCTATAGACTCAGAAAACAGAGACACGGAGAGTAAACAATCCACTGTCGGAGAAGATTTAGATGTAACCCCTAACTTGACTCCTCCAGAACAAGCTAGGCTTGCCCGTTTCCCGGACGGGACTCGCAGAACTTGATAAAGTGATCCGCGGCTCCACAGTAGAGGCAGAGTTTACCCTCACGACGGCGCTGTCGTTCCTCCGGGGACAGCCGGGATCGGTTGATTTGCATGGGTTCGTCCGGACTCGGGGTAACAGTTTGCTTAGGCGGGAGAAGCCAGAATCTGGATCGATCCGACCGACTACGTTCGCCACCTCGTTCCTGCATGCGAAGATCCACCTTGACACAGAGTGAGATCAACTCTTCTAAAGGATCCGGCAGATCCCTAGTGACCAGCTCGTCCTTCAGACGGTCAGAGAGCCCGTTCCAGAAAGCGGCCCTGAGAGCATCATTATTCCAGCATAGTTCTGAGGCAATGGTCTGGAAGTGAACCACATACTGTCCCACAGAACAGGAGCCTTGACGGACTCGGAGCAGGTCCGAGGAAGCAGCGGTCGTTCTGCCGGGCTCATCAAAAATCCTTCGGAATGACGCGATGAAATTAGTGTAACTGGAAACCAATGGGTCAGATCGTTCCCACAACGGAGACACCCAATCCAACGCTGAACCTTCAAGCAAGGAAATAATGTATGCCACTTTGGACCGATACGTGGGGAAATTGTGTGAGAGAAGTTCAAAATGCACCTTGCATTGGTTGAGAAAACCACGGCAATTCTTTGGATTACCATTATAGCGAGAGGGAGTGGGAAGCTGAAGGCGTGACCTGGTTCCAGACGAGGATTGAACATTACTGGAGACGACTACTGGAGCTGGTACTGGAGCAGGAGCCGGAACTACTGAAGCCAGGGAGGCCTGAATTTGATCCAGCCGGCCGGATAATTCCTGGAGATACTGCATCACCTGGCTCTGTGCCGCCTCCTGACTCTGAAGTTTTGGATGGCGCTTGACTCTGGGTTCCGATCCCCCGGGTCCATGTGGCCTGAGTATACTGTCACTGACCTGGGTTGGGAGTGTTGAGAACTCAGGGGTTCTTCCGATGATAGGGAAGAGGAACCACAGCTGGGCCGGAGCAGGGATGGCCGGATGTAGGTTTTCCTCATGCAGAACTTAGCCGTTGTAACCGACGTGTAATGCTAAAGAATTAGTTGTGGCCAAGGCTTGGGGGCGATGCTGAAGTACACAGAAGAATGAAGAACTTGTGAGCGATGTTGAAGAAATGAATGAAGATTTGAGAATGATGTTGAAGCACACAGAAGAATGAAGAACTTGTGAGCGATGCTGAAGAGATGAATGAAGATTTGAGAACGATGTTGAAGCACACAGAAGAATGAAGAACTTGTGAGCGATGCTGAAGAAATGAATGAAGATTTGAGAATGATGTTGAAGCACACAGAAGAATGAAGAACTTGTGAGCGATGTTGAAGAAATGAATGAGGATTTGAGATTCAGTGTAACTCTGGAAGTTTGGGAGACGTTCCATTTAGGGATACCCTGTAATACTGGAAGCACAGGAGGTGTCCCTCTGAGAAATACACTGTAACGCTGGTAACGCAGAGAATGTCCCACTGAGTGATACACTGTAACGCTGGTAGCACAGGGAAGGTTCCACTGAGTGATACACTGTAACGCTGGTAGCACGGGGAAGGTTCCACTGAGTGATACACTGTAACGCTGGTAGCACAGGGAATGTCCCACTGAGAGATACTCTGTAACGCTGGTAGCTCAGGGAATGTCCCACTGAAAGATACTCTGCAACGCTGGAACACAGGAGACGTTCAGCTTGAGAACACGCTGAACGCTGCTAGCACTGGTGATCATTGGAAAAGACAATACTCAGGCACCGGGGCTCTGTACGGCGTCTGCCTTTGAACTTCCCGCCCTCTCCAGATTGGCGGAAGGGGCCGATGACGTCACCCGCTCACCACGCTCTCATGGATGCCGGGCGCAATGGCGGCGCCCACACCCCGGGAACCCGCCAGAGGCAGCACCAGCAAGACGCGACGACCCGGAGACCCAGCGCACCCGGAGCAGTAAGCGTGGCAGCCGCAGCGCCGCGAGTGTGACAGCTGGTACTTGTGATTCTCCAAGTACCAGCATGAGTGGCAGGCTTGCTGGGACTTGTAGTCCCATTGTTGTCACAATCCTGACTGTAGGTTTTATATTTGGTGACTTACCTCTGCCATCTGTCCTGGATCCTGTGTCTTTTCACTCACGGAGTTAAACAGCTTGTCAGCACTATGAGTTTTCCTGAGTTCTCTGCCTGAGAGGTAATAGTTAATTAGCTCCACCTGTGGTGATCTCCTGTGTGAGGCTGAATTCAGTAATCTGAACTTTAGGTCTAAAAGCAAGCATCCTGTGTTTTGCAGAAGTCCAGGCTTCAGTGTTCTCTCGGCCTGCTAGGCCTCATTCTACATCACAGCCTTGGCTAGAGTAGTCACATGACAGTGTCTGTTCACCTGACCCAGAGTTGTCCAATCCTCTGCCAGCCTGAGACTGTCTGCATCACCTAATCCTGCTCACCAATCATCAAGGACCAGGAAGTATAAATCAGGAGGCTGAGTTAGAATCTGGGCCAGTTCCTCGTGTCACATACAGCCTTGTGTGAGTCTTTATGCTGAGCTCCCTTAAGGTACCCTTTGTACCTAAGTTCCTGTGGAAACTCTGTTCCCTTGTTACCGTTTGGTTTACTTGTGTGTTGCCATTTGATTTTACCATTTCCCTGAGTCTCAATGTAAAGGCACAGCTGCAATGTTTCGTCTTAAAGGCACAGTACTGAATTCCGTGTTCTCCACTGAAAACCACAGCTGTCGTGTTTCAGTTTTACTACTGTTGTAGTTGGGATCTCCAGAGCTCAGTACTTCCGTGCTTCCAACACCTCCGTGCCTCAGCACCTCCGTGCTTCCAGCACCTCCGTGACTCAGCATCTCCGTGCCTCAGCACCTCAGTGCCTCAGTACCTCCGTGCTTCCAGCACCTCCGTGACTCAGCATCTCCGTGACTCAGCATCTCCGTGCCTCAGCACCTCCGTGCTTCCAGCACCTCTGTGCCTCCGTGCCTCAGTACCTCCGTGCTTCCAGCACCTCCGTGCCTCAGCACCTCCGTGCTTCCAGCACCTCCGTGCCTCCGTGCCTCAGTACCTCCGTGCTTCCAGCACCTCCGTGCCTCAGTACCTCCATGCTTCCAGCACCTCCGTGCCTCCGTGCTTCCAGCACCTCCGTGCCTCCGTGCCTCAGCACCTCCGTGCCTCAGCATCTCTGTGCTTCCAGCACCTCCGTGCCTCAGCATCTCCGTGCTTCCAGCACCTCCGTGCCTCAGCACCCCAGTGTCTCTACGCACCCCAGTGTCTCTACGCACCCCAGTGTCTCTACGCACCTCAGTGCCTCTACGCACCTCAGTGCCTCTACGCACCTCAGTGTCTCCAAGTACCTCAGTGTCTCCAAGTACCTCAGTGTCTCCAAGTACCTCAGTGTCTCCAAGTACCTCAGTGTCTCCAAGCACCTCAGTGTCTCCAAGCACCTCAGTGTCTCCAAGCACCTCAGTGTCTCCAAGCATCTCAGTGTCCCCAAGCACCCCGTGCCCTTTAGCACAGTTGTACCTGTTATTCTTCACTGATTCATCAGCGCCTTTCCAGTTCTGTCTTTCAGGAGACCTTCAGCGCCCACACGTGCTTCCTGTCTGCCGACCTCATCCTGCATGAGGAGAACCTGGATTCGGCCATCTCTGCCGCGGTTCCTCTTCCCAGTCACCGGAAGAGACCCCGAGTCCACAACACTTCCAAACCAGGTCAGTGGTGGTATTCGTGTAGTCCTCCAGTCGCCCGCGCAGACTTCGCTAGCACCGGGTTCACAAAACCTCAGTCATGACAGTAGGAACTGGCCACATGGACCCGGCCGAAAGTGTTTGTCTGACGCAGGACCTCCTAAGCAATATTGCAGGACGCTTGGAAGGTCTGGAGTCGACTCAGCATCAATTGGCACAGTGTCTGCAGCGGAATTCTTTCTCCAGAGATTCTCTGACCTTCTGCTCTAAGACTCCTGACCAACTGCAGATTTTCTACCAGATGTTACTACAGTTACAAGAACTTTTGCCTAGTATTCTCTCTGTGATGCCTGATCTCCTCAGGAATACTACCAACGTTGTTGATCCTGTTTTGTCCCAATCAGTTAATAGACTCTCTTCCTCTGTGCATGGAAAAGTTGTTCATCAGAGCTATCCACGGCCCAAGCTCTCTGAAGCTGAACGTCAGCGGCGTAGGGAGCTACACCTCTGTCTTTACTGTGGAAATTCCGGTCATTTTGTTAAAGACTGCATTCTTCGCAAGCCAGGGAATGGTGACAAATCTCAGTATCACAGTGCTCATGTCTACAAGTCATCCACAGTAGCCGATCCTGCTACTGCTGACGGGGGTATCAAGATGGCTACTCTGAAAGAGACTCAAATTTATGACTGGGGTCCGGTGATTAAAAGACCTTATCCCAAGTTGGGTGTCCAGAGAAGAATATTCAAGCCATTTAGAGTCACAGAGGAGTCCGGGTGTCCAGCCCCAGGAGGGGCGTCTTCAGAGTGTCCAGCCCCAGGAGGGGCGTCTTCAGAGTGTCCAGCCCCAGGAGGGGCGTCTTCAGAGTGTCCAGCCCCAGGAGGGGCGTCTTCAGAGTGTCCAGCCACAGGAGGGGCGTCTTCAGAGTGTCCAGCCCCAGGGGGGGCGTCCGTGTCTTCAGCCCCAGTGAGGGGTTCAGAGAGTCTACAGAGCGCTGCCCAGCCAGAGAGACTTCAGAGCGCTGCCCAGCCAAAGAGACTTCAGAGCGCTGCCCAGCCAGAGAAACTTCAGAGCGCTGCCCAGCCAGAGAGACTTCAGAGCGCTGCCCAGCCAGAGAGACTTCAGAGCGCTGCCCAGCCAGAGAGACTTCAGAGCGCTGCCCAGCCCCGTGAAGTGGGGGCTCTTGCCTCAGCCCAGCCCCGTGAAGTGGGGGCTCTTGCCTCAGCCCAGCCCCGTGAAGTGGGGGCTCTTGCCTCAGCCCAGCCCCGTGAAGTGGGGGCTCTTGCCTCAGCCCAGCCCCGTGAAGTGGGGGCTCTTGCCTCAGCCCAGCCCCGTGAAGAGGGGGCTCCTGCCTTAGTTCAGCCCCGTGAAGAAAGGGCTCAGTCCGTCCCGGTTCCAGCCGGTCCAGCAATACTCCAGGCCCAGCTTGGTCAGTCCGTCCCGGTTCCAGCCGGTCCAGCAATACTCCAGGCTCCGCCTGGTCAGTTCGTTCCGGTTCCAGCCGGTCCAGTGTTACTCCAGGACCAGCCTGGTCAGTCTCCTTTGGTTCCAGCCAATTCAAGTATCCTCGGATCCAATCCAGTCCTACTCGTCCAGTCAAAGATTTCTCCAGTTTCAGCCACTAAGCTTTCGTCTGATGGTTTACCACCTATTTACTTCGATGGAGATTTACTGCAATACGCCGCTCTGGTTGAACAATTTCTCTCTCGGATGGAGTCTGATCCTTCAGGTGCGGTAACTCCTTCCAACGTTACTCGATATCTGTTCCTGGCATTCAGAGGAAGAGCTTTGGAGTGGGCCAACATGCTTTTTGAGAGTAATGATCCTGTGTTCCATGACTTACAGACTTTTAGTAATGCTGTGGTTAAAGAATTTGGTCCTAAACCTATGGAATCTGACTCGGTAAAGAAATCATGCTCTAAAGGGAATGCAGAAGGAAGTTTGTGCTGTCCTCCCAGGGATAATCTAAGAATCTCCTTCGGTAAGAAGCCGACCATTAAAATTGCTCATGTTGGAGTCTCTCCTAGCCCAGAGAATTTAAAACTCCAGTGCACCTCCTTTTCATCTGCAAACTGTGTATCTATGGGAAATTCATATCTTCCATTAGACTTGGACTCAGACTCTGAATTTGATCCAGTTCATGATGCTACTCCTTTCTTGGGAGGCCCCATGTTTTCTAAGGAAGGTTTTTCTTTACAGGAGATCCCGCTGTCCTTGGTCAAAACCAAACGTTCCCGTAAGAAGAAGAGGCATCAACGAAGGTCCTAAATTCTTCTGTATGAATTTCTCAAGTTCCTCTAAGATTCAAGATGGGTGTCCGGAGTCCACCCTTGAAGAGGGGGATACTGTCACAATCCTGACTGTAGGTTTTATATTTGGTGACTTACCTCTGCCATCTGTCCTGGATCCTGTGTCTTTTCACTCATGGAGTTAAACAGCTTGTCAGCACTATGAGTTTTCCTGAGTTCTCTGCCTGAGAGGTAATAGTTAATTAGCTCCACCTGTGGTGATCTCCTGTGTGAGGCTGAATTCAGTAATCTGAACTTTAGGTCTAAAAGCAAGCATCCTGTGTTTTGCAGAAGTCCAGGCTTCAGTGTTCTCTCGGCCTGCTAGGCCTCATTCTACATCACAGCCTTGGCTAGAGTAGTCACATGACAGTGTCTGTTCACCTGACCCAGAGTTGTCCAATCCTCTGCCAGCCTGAGACTGTCTGCATCACCTAATCCTGCTCACCAATCATCAAGGACCAGGAAGTATAAATCAGGAGGCTGAGTTAGAATCTGGGCCAGTTCCTCGTGTCACATACAGCCTTGTGTGAGTCTTTATGCTGAGCTCCCTTAAGGTAACCTTTGTACCTAAGTTCCTGTGGAAACTCTGTTCCCTTGTTACCGTTTGGTTTACTTGTGTGTTGCCATTTGATTTCACCATTTCCCTGAGTCTCAATGTAAAGGCACAGCTGCAATGTTTCGTCTTAAAGGCACAGTACTGAATTCCGTGTTCTCCACTGAAAACCACAGCTGTCGTGTTTCAGTTTTACTACTGTTGTAGTTGGGATCTCCAGAGCTCAGTACTTCCGTGCTTCCAACACCTCCGTGCCTCAGCACCTCCGTGCTTCCAGCACCTCCGTGACTCAGCATCTCCGTGCCTCAGCACCTCAGTGCCTCAGTACCTCCGTGCTTCCAGCACCTCCGTGACTCAGCATCTCCGTGACTCAGCATCTCCGTGACTCAGCATCTCCGTGCCTCAGCACCTCAGTGCTTCCAGCACCTCTGTGCCTCAGTACCTCCGTGCTTCCAGCACCTCTGTGCCTCCGTGCCTCTGCACCTCCGTGCCTCAGCACCTCCGTGCTTCCAGCACCTCCGTGCCTCCGTGCCTCAGTACCTCCGTGCTTCCAGCACCTCCGTGCCTCAGTACCTCCGTGCTTCCAGCACCTCCGTGCCTCCGTGCCTCAGCACCTCCGTGCCTCAGCACCTCCGTGCCTCAGCATCTCCGTGCTTCCAGCACCTCCGTGCCTCAGCATCTCCGTGCTTCCAGCACCTCCGTGCCTCAGCACCCCAGTGTCTCTACGCACCCCAGTGTCTCTACGCACCCCAGTGTCTCTACGCACCTCAGTGCCTCTACGCACCTCAGTGCCTCTACGCACCTCAGTGCCTCTACGCACCTCAGTGTCTCCAAGTACCTCAGTGTCTCCAAGTACCTCAGTGTCTCCAAGCACCTCAGTGTCTCCAAGCACCTCAGTGTCTCCAAGCATCTCAGTGTCCCCAAGCACCCCGTGCCCTTTAGCACAGTTGTACCTGTTATTCTTCACTGATTCATCAGCGCCTTTCCAGTTCTGTCTTTCAGGAGACCTTCAGCGCCCACACGTGCTTCCTGTCTGCCGACCTCATCCTGCATGAGGAGAACCTGGATTCGGCCATCTCTGCCGCGGTTCCTCTTCCCAGTCACCGGAAGAGACCCCGAGTCCACAACACTTCCAAACCAGGTCAGTGGTGGTATTCGTGTAGTCCTCCAGTCGCCCGCGCAGACTTCGCTAGCACCGGGTTCACAAAACCTCAGTCATGACAATTGTAAAGGACAATATTGCTTTTTACATAAGCTATCAACCCTGCACCCACCGCCCAGGGGTGTGGGGGATAGCCCCGGGCTTCAGCAAAGGCCTGGGGTACCCTGGAGAGGGGGACCCCTGTATTGGGGGGTACCCACTTCACTAGGAACCTCTGGCCTTTGCTGACTAGTTAGAGGGGGCCAGAATGCTTTGGCCACGGCAGTGGCATGCGGTGAGGTCAGTGGCTGGTGAGGCACTACAATCATAATGTCCGCCGAATCCTGCCGATGACCCCTACCGCCGCCAAGCAAATGCCCGCTACTGCCCCTGAGCCGATGCCCGCTGCCACCGCCAATGGCTTACAAACTCGCCCACCATCAACTGATTCAGCCCTCCACCACTAATTTGCATCTTAGTCCGATGCCACCAATGCCCACTGCCTACCTGCTCATCATACTTGTGATATATTGTACATTTTTATAGAAATAAAAATAAAAATTAGTGTTTGGGACTGGGAAGGGAGTGGGAGGAGGACATGAATGCAATTTCGGTGTCCAGGGCTTCCATTAACTTACTGGAAAAGGGTCTGAATGGGTTAAAAAAAATGTGTGAGGTCCCCCCTCCTAAGTATAACCAGCCTTGGGCTCTTTGAGCCGGTCCTGGTTGTTTTAATACTGGGGAAAAAATTGGACAGGCGTTCCCCATATTTAGTCAACCAGCACCGGGCTCTTAGTTTGGTCCTGGTTCCAAAAATATGAGGGACAAAAGATGTAGGGGTCCCCAGTATTTTTAAAACCAGCACCGGGCTCCACTAGCCAGGAACATAATGCCACAGCCGGGGGACACATTTATGTAGGTCCCTGCGGCCGTGGTATTAGCCCCTAACTAGTCACCACTGGCTGGGGTTCCCCCTCCAGGCACCCAAGGGCCAGGGGTGAAGCCCAAGGCTGTCCCTAGCATCCCTGGGCGGTGGGTGCCGGGCTGATAGCCATAAGTGTGTTAAAAAAAGAATATTGTTTTTTTTTGTGGAACTACAAAGCTCAGCATACCTCCCCTGCTTGCTGGTACTTGGAGAACCTCAAGTACCAGCATGCGGGGAAATAACAGGCCTGCTGGTACCTGTAGTTCTACAACAACAAAAATACCCAAATAAAAACACAACACACACACCACTTACAAACTTCGTTCTTGAAGCAATAACACAGGAAGGGGTGAAAAGGAGAGAGAGAGAGAGAGAGAGCGAGAGAGAGAGAGAGAGAATGAACTGACTTGGTTATTATGCTGCGTGATGACGGAGAAGGAGGAATGAGAGGGGAGAGCCACTGCACTCACTCGTGCTTTAGGGACATCGCTGCTGTAGCTCCAACGACAGTCACAGCCGCTGGGTCCCGCCGCCACTTCCGTCTCCAGCGCCACATGTGGGTGATTGGACAGCGGATCCAGCACTGGATCCGCTGTTCAATCACAGGTGCCTCGCTGACATGGGGGTGGTGTCCCTGGCAGCGAGGCACTTGGATATGTGCCGCTTTCCCTATCTTTTTTCATGGGCTTTTACAGCCCAGTGCTTGGCCCCGCCCCCTGCTCTGTCCCCATTCCCATTATCTCTGAGAGGCACTGCTATCAGTGCCTCCCAAAGTAATTTAACCCCATAAAATGATTACAATTAAATAAAGAAGATACTTATGACACAGACTGTGTCATAAGTATCTTCTTTGTATGATTTTAATAATTAATCACAGGGTAGGCACTGCCTCCCCTGACTGCACGTCCCTGCCCTGATCAGCCTGATGTCTTCGCACTGGAGGTGTAAGTATTGACACACGGCACAGAATGGGAAAATCATTCGATGGTGAGTGAGTTACGAACGGATTTGCAGCTGCCCGCTGACTGAGGGGAATTTTCACACAGCGTCCACATGCGATCGCACACTTGCACAAGGCGAATTTTCACTCCCCCGGGCGGCGACTATCTGATTGCAGGACAGTGTAATTTGCAGTTCAGCGATCAAGTCTGAATTGGGCCCATAGACCACTTTTTTTTAAAATATTTTTATCTCACTCTACTTTCTTTTTCTACAAGCTTTGATAAATACCCCCCTTAAGTTTTATTCCATCCCTATGGCTTATTTTTCCTCTCACCTATAGTGATCTACTAATATGGACCAAATGACTCCGCTCATTACTTGCCACCGACCTATGAGAAGTGGTACGTGGGTGGTATTCATGTGACCGCCGGTCAGCTGACCGACAGTCACATGACCTCCTCCACGAGCCCGACGGCTCACTTTCCCGATGGTCGGCATGCTGACCAACAGGGACTATTTCCACTCGTGGGTGTCCACGACACCCATAGAGTAGGAATAGAACCCGTGGCGACCGCAGGTCGCTACCGAGCCCGCAAGGGGTTTGCTGCACTCGCCCCTCCCCGCCGGGATCCCGGCGTCGGTAAGCTGACCGGCGGTCAGGAGACCGCCGGTCAGCCATACTACACCCATGGTACGTATATTAGCTCCCATATGATATATATACTGTAGTTCTTGATCCAAACTACTAAAGTTCGGGTGTGGTTTATAGGGTCGACAGTGTCTAGGTCGATCATGTTTGGGTCGACCACTAATGGTCGACAGTAACTAGGTCGACAGGGATGCTAGGTCGACAGAGTCTCTAGGTCAACATGGTCTAGGTCGACAGGTCAAAAGGTCAACATGAGTTTTTAAAAAAAATTGGTGTTGTTTTCTCCGTACAGTGACCGGGACCCCCAATTAGTGCACCGTGTCCCCTCACATGGCTTGCTTCACTTCGGGTTACTATTCCCAATCGTAGTCAACGTGGAACGTTAAGTATGAAAAAGTGTTTTTTTTAAAGAAAAAAAATGTGAAAAACTCATGTTGACCTTTTGACCCGTCGACCTAGAACATGTCGACCTAGAGACCCTGTCGACCTTGACAGCATGTCGACCTAGTTACTGTCGACCAATAGTGGTCGACCTAAACATTGTCGACCTAGTTACTGTCGACCTAGAGACCGGATCTCTAAAGTTCAGTATCAATGAGATACTGGGGGAGATGTATCAAAACTGAGAATGCTGATTTTCATACAGGACTAAAAGCAACACTTTAAAAAGACATTTCATACACTTTAAATGAAGCTGCTGCGGCCGCTATACTTAATCCGCAACCTACGGACTTTTTACACCGTTACCGTACAGAGTCCCGTACCGAGTACGGACTTTGCGTACAAACGCAGCGCTGGCTGTACAAAGTACACACAGCGCGTACACACCCAGTGATACACCGTGAACCCTTAACAGCTATACAATGCGATAATAATACACTTTAAACCTTAGCAGGGAAAGGAAGACACGACACCAGATTATAATAAACTACTGGGTTCCGACTCCACAGCGTATTATTACTGAAAAGGGGGTTACAATAACAAAGCAATACAATACAAAAGAATAATGGCTAAAGTCAATGATACATACTTGTTTGGATTTCGCCGCACTACCCAGTCTGGTCCTCGGTCATCTAGATAGATAACTTTGTGAGTCTTCTGTGACCAGGCCTGCAGCAGGCATCTTTTATACAATCTTCCAAAACTTAACACAATGGACACTGTAATCTCTTTGTCCATTGGACACAGGGATGGTCATTTACAGTACAGGAGAGGTCATAGGTCGGTTTGAATAGGTGGGCGATGTCTGTTCAAGATGCACTTGTGGGTGGTCTCCTCTGGGTTCCCGCCGCATACTTAATGTACAGTAAATACAGTTTATATCTATATTCTGCTCCTGCACATAACTATTCGCAGGAACATGCGATCTTCTTCAAACCAACACTGGAATATTACCCTTACAATACCCTACAGCTGGATACCAAACACCACCTTATAACCTTGTTCTGTCCCCTCCTATCCTGTAAAGGTGAATCCCTTTGTTCTGATACCATTTAAACTGTTGTAACTTGCTGGTGTGGTGCAGGGAGACTATGTGTACATTGTATACTATTTGGATTAAATATGTAATGTGTTTTGATAGCTTTTCCATGCGTTCACAAACTCTACCGTAAATACTCATCCCACGTGCTAATGCGCAGGACCACGGGAGCGACCATACGCAAATTGCGAATATGCGCACGCACAGCAGAACAAGTACGCGCACGGAGGCCATCTGTGTGTGGTTTGTACGTGATGTGTGTACTGCAATATTTTTCGACTTTGACAGTCACCAATAACTGCCACTACCTGATCAATAAACAGAGAAATATCTACACAATATCTACAGAAGTTTGGATGGTCGGGGGAGAGTTGTAGGTGGGAAATATATGACCTAGTGGGATAGTAAAAAGCATGTATGTATGAATCCATGTCTGAGGGGCATGTATCATCGTGCCGTATATGTTCTACATAAGCTTCGAGGTATTGCGAAGTATACATTAAATCCTTCTCATCCCGTATTAAGGGTCTGTAAATGGGCCAACAAACACTACCGAGCTCTTTTCGGCTTCTTGTTCCAACAAATGGGGTGCACATTTAGTTGATGATACATGGAGGGGGAACATAAGTGAGTGCTAGTATATGTGGATATCACCTGTCGACTATGTGTGCCATTAGCTGGAGGTTGCAGAGATGAAGATAAGACACATATATAAAAATACACTCATATAAACATTTTGGGTAGGGCTGATGTCTTTTCCGGATGGATGTATCTGGGCAGAGGGGGAAACAAAAGAAAAACGGGTGAAAGAAACAGGCCATGAAATTCATTTGCAATCCTTATCATAACACTGTCTCTATGGATGAGTCATAAATTAAATCCGCTGCTATAACAGCGCCCTCGCTCCTTAGACTCAGAGTTGTGCCATGCTTGCGCCGCATTAGAATTCGAACACACCTAAATATCGAACCAATAATTATGACAACTCCCAGGATACAAAGGAGAAACTTCCCCACACTCATAATGACATTCTGAGCCCACTCTCCTAAACCTGAGAACCATTTGTGTGGGTTCAACCATGAGACCCAGCCGGTCAGTTCATTACTCACAGTCGCTAAGGTAAGGTTGTGCTTCCTCCTGAACTCCCACTTCAACTGCAAGATATCGTCCATCTTTCAATCGATAATCTCCGTTGGGTCATCAGTGCTGTTTGTAATATATGTACAGCACTTCACCCCATATTGAGTTGCCAGAGTAACACAGTACCCACCTGTCACGGCTGTAACATAATTAAGGACCATCCTGTGCTGAATCAGTTCCTTCTTGTAAGCTTGTAACTCCCTTCCCGTATACCAGAAGGTGTCGTCATACATCTCAGTGATATTATCTATCAAGTTCGCTAGCACATGGATATACCTATAATTTATAGTTCCTCTGGCAGTACGGGTGATGTCTAATGCGAGAAGGAACTGAATCCCGGTGGATTCGTGGATCAAATCAGAGGCTGCGTGCTCTGCCCTATCTATGAGGTGTCTCTTGATGATGTGTTCATAGTGAGTATGAGTATAAGGAGCCTGAGCACTGCGGTGAACGTCTTTCATCTTATCATGGGTTATGGTCATGACCTCTGGCAGTACTCTCCCAATATAACACAATCCCTCTGAGCTCGGGGCAAGCCACTTGTACGCCTTCCTCCCACATATGAAATAGGCATCATCTGGGAGAACATAGGGGACAAAATATAACATCACCATATTACAAATTTTCCAAGTAAAGAAACCAATCCCTAGTTCTCCCATCTGCTCAGTACAAGTATCGGGCTGGATGATATGAGCACAATACCCTGGCGATACTTTTCCAACCCACATGGTTTTGCTTCCACGAGTATACCTATACCGGAAATACCTCCCACTTTTGGCTATTTGGCGTATAAGTTCAGAGTCTATGGGTATCCTATCAGCTCTGTGTGAAAAGGTAATTGTCTGGTTATTCCACGTCACTTCCCAATTTCCCGGTTTTCGGTAATTGGAAATATTAAAACACAATAAGGACCTGTCTACATGATACTGGTGGAGCTTCAAACTAGGGGGCCTAGAGATATTGAATTTCTTGTCCACCGGTCTCCCATCCCGTAATTCGAGTACCTCATCTATTGCTAAAGGGTACGGTACTAATCCTGACTTGCTCTGACCTCGAGGTACCTGTGAGCACACCCAGCATTCTGTCTGGTTTAAGACCTTACCCACTAGTGAGTGGTAATCACTCAACGGATGACGGCCCATGTCGATATTAAGGTTGGACTGACATCTCTGGATGCACCCATCCTCAACTATATTCTCATAATTCCTACAAATACAATATTCATCAGACAATAACCCCTCACAGTGCCTCCGAGCTCCCTGACTACCAGAGCGCTTACTGATGCCAGCATTTACTAGAGTGATGTGCTGCTCCTGAGATCCTGCAAATTCATACTCGCCATCAGAACCCATTCCATATCCCTGCTCGACCTCTCTGGGACCCTCACCAAAACAAACTGTCCTTATCAAAACCAGAATTACTAATAGAACCCGAAACGCATTCTCTTGTGATCGATCCATTTCGTTAGGGGAAAGGAGGAAAATAAGAAGGAGAAAAAGAAAGGAAAATGCAGAGGGAGGTGAAAAAAGATAAATGGTACGACAACCGTTCTAGATCTTGTTACTCTCTGTGCTCAGATGCCCTTCAACAGTCCTGCCACTCAACTTTCCTGGAACAGACACTCCAGTGATACGAGATTCTCTACACTCTGCTCTTTGTCACGAGTTCTCTCCGGGTCAGCGACCTTCTTGCAGTGGGACGAGTGGACCCAAATCTCTCTTTCGGCGACCTTCAATGCTGTCTTGCTGGTTAACAAGACTTGGTATGGTCCTTCCCACCTGTCTATGAGGCAACCTGAGCGTAAGAAATTTCGAATCATCACATAATCCCCAGGCTCAATGTCATGACAATTACTGTTCGGTAGGTCAGGAATCACCAGCTTTAAATTTCTTTGTTGATTTCTCAGCTGCTGGCTCATCCCAACCAAATATTTCACAGTCACTTCATTATTATATTTCAAATCATCCTGGGGGTCTATCATTACATGAGGTTGTCGACCAAAAAGAATTTCGAAGGGTGATAGGTTAAGGGGAGACCTGGGAGTGGTTCTGATGCTGTACAACACTAGTGGCAAAGCTTCTGGCCACGACAATCCAGTTTCAGCCATTAATTTGCTCAGCTTGTTCTTAATAGTGCTGTTCACTCTCTCCACCTTTGCACTCGCCTGTGGACGGTACGGAGTATGCAGCTTGCTATTAATTCCCATTAGTTTGCACATGATCTGAAAGACTTCACCTGTAAAATGGGTACCCCTGTCACTTTCAATTATTCTAGGGATACCATATCTACACACAAATTCCTGCACAATTTTCTTTGCAGTGAACGTAGCAGTATTTGTGGCAGCAGGGAACGCTTCTACCCAGTTGGAAAATACATCAATACAAACTAACACATATTTTAAATTCCTACAGGGTGGTAACTGTATGAAATCGATTTGTATTATCTGAAAAGGTCCGTCTGTCGGAGGGATATGGGATGGCTCTGTTGGTATTGACTTTCCAATATTCTTCCTCAAGCAAGTAAAGCATGTCATTGCTCTCTTACCTGCATGAGAAGAGAATCCTGGCACACACCAGTAGGCTCTTACCAGCTTGCACATACCCTCTTTGCCCAGATGAGTCAGACCGTGTGCAGCCTCAGCTAAGCTTAGAAGATATGCTCTGGGGGCCACCGGCTTACCTTGTCCACCTGTCCACAGTCCTGAGGATTCCTGGCCATACCCCTTTGACCTCCAGACCGCCTTTTCCTGTAAAGAACACAAATCTTGCATTTCAATTAATTGTTGTGTGTTGATCGTGTTAAGTGTCATCAGTGATGTGATGTTCGTTTGTATGGGGGTGCTGGCTGCTGATTTAGCAGCTTCGTCTGCCCGGCTGTTACCAAGTGAAATTGGGTCTTGGTTGTAAGTATGTGCTTTGCACTTGATAACAGCCACTCTGTCTGGTTCCTGTATCGCTGTTAGAAGCCTTTTTATGTGGGACACATGTGCTACAGGTGTGCCAGCTGCCGTCATGAAATTTCTGAGGCGCCATAGGGCCCCGAAATCATGCACTACTCCAAAGGCGTACCTGGAATTCGTGTATATATTAGCTGACTTACCCTTGGCCAATTCACACACTCTGGTTAGGGCGACCATCTCAGCAACGTGTGCTGAGTGCGGTGGGCCCAGGGGTTCAGCTTCTATGATACCTCTGTCGTCTACAACTGCATATCCAGTACACAAGTCTCCTGATTCTGTCTGTCTGTGGCAACTACCGTCAGTGTAGAAGGTAAAGTCCTCTCCTTCCAGTGGGTTGTCACTAATGTCAGGTCTCGCAGTGAAAGTTTGGTTCAGGTATTCCATACAATCATGCGTATCAGTGTCTGCACTAAATCCTCCTTCACCATTATTCTCATCCTCCACCCTTTGTGCCTGTCCAGGCACACTTGGCAAGTAAGTTGCAGGATTTAGTGAGCTGCATTCTCTTAATGGTGATGTTTACCAGGGCCATCAGTGATAATTCCCACTTTGTAAACCGAGCAGATAAGACATGTATGGTTTGGGCTGAGTTCAGTAAGGCTGATACTGCATGAGGTGTATGAATGGTCCAACTGTGCACTGTAGTATGCTACCGGTCTGCTGGCATCACCATGTCTCTGAGTTAAAAGTCCTGCCGCGCACCCAGCACTTTCTGTACCGTACATTTCAAAGGGCTTCTCATAATCTGGCATACCTAATGCAGGTGCCTGTGATAGGCACTGTTTGAGTCTCTCAAATGCAAGTTCGGACTCATCTGTGTGCGAGACCTGTTCTGGTTTGTTTGAAGAGACCATTTCTTGCAAAGGTAAAGCCAGTATAGAGAAACCTGGAATCCAGTTTCGACAGTACCCACACATTCCAAGGAAACTGCGGATCTGTTGCTGCGTTTGTGGCAGAGTCATGTCGCGAATCGCCTGTATTCTGTCAGCGGTGAGGTGTCTAAGTCCTTGAGCAATGTCCCAAATATTTTACCCTGGTCTGGCACAACTGCAACTTATGCTTTGAAACCTTGTGTCCCGTTTGGGAAAGATGAAACAGAAGCTGTTTCGTGTATTTCAAGGACGATTCGAGTGAGTCAGAACACAACAATAAGTCATCGACATACTGTATTAGCACTGATCCACTCTCAGGTTGAAAGGATTGTAAACAGTCATGCAAGGCCTGAGAGAAAATACTCGGGCTGTCAAGGAAACCTTGGGGAAGACGAGTCCAGGTGTACTGTACTCCCCTGTATGAGAAGGCAAAAAGGTACTGGCTGTCAGGGTGAAGAGGGACAGAAAAGAAAGCAGAACAGAGGTTAATGACAGTGAAAAATTTTGTAGTAGATGGAATTTGCATGTGGATGACAGCTGGATTGGGCACTACGGGGAATTGGCTCTTAACTATCTTGTTTATCCCCCTTAGATCCTGCACTAGCCTGTAACCCCTCCCCCCACTCTTTTTCACAGGGAAGATGGGACTATTGGCGGTGCTGGACGTCCTGACTAGGATGCCCTGCTGTAGCAGCCGCTCTATGACAGGGTACACTCCTAATTCTACCTCTGGCTTCAGAGGATACTGAGGGATTTTTGGAGCTATCCTACCATCTTTTACTTGTACTACCACTGGAGCTACATTTGCCATCAATCCAGTGTCTTGTCCATCTTTGGTCCAAAGGGAACCCGGTATTTGTGAGATCATTTCCTCTACCTTTGATGGACACTTGTCTATAACAGCAGAATGCGACATTAGCCTTTGAGGGGTGTCTAATATATCTTGCACTTCTTGAGCGTGGTTCTCAGGTATATCCAAAAAGACACCCTCATGAGTACAATATATGACACACCGCATTTACACAATAGGTCTCTGCCAAGTAGATTAGTCGGAGCCGATGCAGCCAGCAGGAAAGAATGTTTGGTTTGCAAGGGCCCTATTGTAATCTCTGCAGGTCTACTCAAAGGGTATTGTTGCACAGTTCCTGTTACTCCCATTGCCGAAATTGTTTTACCCGTGGTCTTTATACCTGATGTGGAATTCAACACTGACCTGGCCGCCCCTGTATCTACAAGGAAAGGTAATGGTACACCAGCTACATCAACTGTTACCTCAGGTTCACTACCAAGGCTAGCAATCAACTTCACTGGCTGCAGACTACAGGCGTGGCCCAACCCCTATTGTGTGTTGAGACCCTCCCACAGCGCATTGGCAGCTACAATATTTGAGGGGGGTAGCTGAGAATTTTCGGAGGCCTGCCAGTCTCTCCTTGGTGGATACCTCCTTGTTTCCCCTGCATGTGGCTCATAATCTCTCCTAAGTGGTCCCTGATCCCAATTATGTGCATTGTAGTGTGGTTCATATCCTGGTCTAGGGGGTCGGTATACATTATGTGTACCTTTATTCCTACATTCCCTCGAGTAATGTCCTACCTTTTGACAAGTATAGCATGTTACTACACGTGACTTATCATCAGGGGTCTGGGGTTTCGGCTGATATGGCTTTTTTGTAAGTGCGTCTATACTTACTGTCATCAGCTTTTCCCCCTGAGACTCCCTGTGCTTACTGATGTTCCTATCGTGCTCGATAGCGGACTCTCTCAATGCAGCCACCGAGATACCTCTCCAGTTTGGTAGAGAGGTCTGCACTCTTGTTCTCAGTGCCTCCTTCAACCCGTCCATTAATACAGTAACAGCTACTTCCCTGTGATGTGCATTGTCTTTAATGTCCTCGATCCCAGTGTATCTAGCCATTACCTGCAGT
The DNA here is from genome assembly GCF_028390025.1 of Pseudophryne corroboree. Lineage (NCBI taxonomy): Eukaryota > Metazoa > Chordata > Amphibia > Anura > Myobatrachidae > Pseudophryne > Pseudophryne corroboree. The sequence continues at coordinate 860,712,632 of NC_086447.1, forward strand.
GCTCGATGGAAATATTCGGATGCCATTTCACCTTCTTTTTGTCTTATGGAGAAAATTTTTATTCCATTTAACAACAGTAGGGAAATACACTCCTAGTTGCAGATTGATTTGCTTTACGTTCTCCTGATTGTATTCATCAGTGAGAGGTACTTCTGCGTCTAACTTACAATCAGTTATGAATTTTGCGGGGTCAATATTTGAGGGTAAACATACCTGTAGCACTGTTCGCCAATCTTTATTTGTAGGCTCATGGGCGTTACCTAACTCTTTAATGAATCTCTGGCATCCGACTAGATCTTTCCTGGGATCGGGAAATTCAGACATAATTGACCTTAACTCTGCCTGGGACCAGGGACAATGCATGGCAATGTTCCTGATGGGAGTTATCGTGCTGGGCTCATCTTCCTGCTCGCAGTCCTGGGGAAAATTTAAAACGGGATACAACTGGCAAGGGTTAGCGTTAGTACATTTATCAATTACTCTCCTATCCTGTACCAATGTACCATTGTCTGTAGCCACTTTCTCCCCCACAATATATGGTGGTGGTGGTGCGGTCGCCATTGTTTTCCCGCAAGGTTTGGAACCTGCTGCGCGAGCTAATTCGCTTTGCACATCCCCCTCTTGCTGCCATAAATTTAAAAAATCTGTATGTCTAATCCTTTGTTTTCTGGATTTTATCAGACATATCCTTATCCTTAAATTCTGCAATACCTCTGGTTCAAAGCTGCCCACCCTAGGGAATGGTACCCTATCTTTGTCAGTCATACGTACCCATTCAGACAAAAAGTCTTGAGTGTGTGAACCATATTTTCCACACATAACAAACCTCGCTGACCCCTTGGGCCGCGGCTCTTCAACCTGAACCCTGGCTACAAAACGTCCACCGCTTGTGCAATTGGATCCCATTGCGGACTTTTTCCCTTTTTACGCAATCCCCAATGCACAATACGAATAGACGGTGAAAGTTCTTAGAGCGCTTTCACCCACTCCTTCTCCGCTGAGTACCACGACTCACTCCAATAGTGACCACTGCATACCCAGTGAGGTCCCTATCTGGTTTCTATTTACTGGAAGTGTTAGGAGTGACTTACCTATTCCAGTGAATATACACCGCTGGAGATTTTCCTGAGAGAGACCAGCGAAAAAACTCCCTATACACTTATACACAAATCACGCTTGCGTATGCTCTACACAGCACTACTGATACCGCGGTTCTACGCAAAAGCTCGTAAAAGGGGAATCAAGTTGTGCTGTATATATCGCACCCACAAACGCGTGGTCCAATCGCACAGCGTATAGGTACTTGTTACCTATCTGCCGTACGACCACGGGTCGATGTACAAACTGCGACCCTCAGCCCGGAGCGTAATACAAAAACCTTTTTTTACTTCAATACTTCGCAATACTATGCACTATCACGCTCCTCTGCAAATCACCTCACGATTTGCGTATTAAACCTTATACTAACGTGAGTCAGCCGCCTCATGCCACCAAGCCTCCACTTACTTGATGTACCACACGACGGGATCCCGAATTCCCTGGGTTCGAATATCCACTCACTACTACGTTCGCTCACTCAAATACACTTTGTTTTTCAGTACAGAAAATTTTAATTCATTCAGATAGGCAGCTTTACCCCCAGAGGCAATACAGTTTTAAACAAAAGTTTTATACTAATCTGCTTTAGAAACCGGTCAGTTTTGTGCTATTGTAGCATGGCTACTGTCCCACCTTTTAGCTAAACGACACTATTGTGTAATTTGTACTAAGCGCCCGTACTCTTACGCACTTTGCGTAAACACGCGACCGTGCGTGTCTCTTATGCTGCATGCGCAGTCCTGTACTTTGTCCGAGACACGTGTACAAAACCGTACGTCCGCAATAAAACAAATCCCACAACTTCTATAAATGTGAGCAATACTAACTATAATCGCTCACTTAATACAACACAGTTTTTTCTGTATAAACCTTTACAACCAGGCCAGACTGCGTTTGTGCTTTACACTTACTTCCTTAAACATTTATTTTAGTTTTAACTATATAGCAACAAATGTATTCGGTTTCACACAGATCTAAATGAATCTAGCAATCTGAGTATTATAGCAACAATGTGAGAAGGTATACAAAGTATGGGTGCCTTTTGTTGTGTACGCTTTTGGCACCAAAAAAAAATTCACAGATTTTTAAATAGCTTTTTTCCTGTTTGTTTTCCGGGTTCTACCAGCATCTCTACAAACCATACAGAGCAGATGTCATCTAATCAGCACACAAGTAGGGTTTTCAGTGTATCCATCGACCAAGAAAAGGTTACGTAGGATACTTTCTGTCCGCCCTTTTGCTTATAGATTAAGTCTGCTATTACCTGTTAGGCTGTGAGTATGTGGAACACCGGACGATGCCCCCAATTGAGAATGCTGATTTTCATACAGGACTAAAAGCAACACTTTAAAAAGACATTTCATACACTTTAAATGAAGCTGCTGCGGCCGCTATACTTAATCCGCAACCTACGGACTTTTTACACCGTTAGCGTACAGAGTCCCGTACCGAGTACAGACTTTGCGTACAAACGCCGCACTGGCTGTACAAAGTACACACAGCGTGTACACACCCAATGATACACCGTGAACCCTTAACAGCTATACAATGCGATAATAATACACTTTAAACCTTAGCAGGGAAAGGAAGACACGACACCAGATTGTAATAAACTACTGGGTTCCGACACCACAGCGTATTATTACTGAAAAGGGGGTTACAATAACAAAGCAATACAATACAAAAGAATAATGGCTACAGTCAATGATATATACTTGTTTGGATTTCGCCGTGCTACCCAGTCTGGTCCTCGGTCATCTAGTTAGATAACTTTGTGAGTCTTCTGTGACCAGGTTTGCAGCAGGCATCTTTTATACAATCTTCCAAAACTTAACACAATGGACACTGTAATCTCTTTGTCCATTGGACACAGGGATGGTCATTTACAGTACAGGAGAGGTCATAGGTCGGTTTGAATAGGTGGCCGATGTCTGTTCAAGATGCACTTGTGGGTGGTCTCCTCTGGGTTCCCGCCGCATACTTAATGTACAGTAAATACAGTTTATATCTATATTCTGCTCCTGCACATAACTATTCGCAGGAACATGCGATCTTCTTCAAACCAATACCGGAATATTACCCTTACAATACCCTACAGCTGGATACCAAACACCACCTTATAACCTTGTTCTGTCCCCTCCTATCCTGTAAAGGGGAATCTCTTTGTTCTGTTACCATTTAAACTGTTGTAACTTACTGATGTGGTGCAGGGAGACTATGGGGTATATGCAATTAGCGGCGAACCGCGGCAATTTTTCGTCCGTTTTTTTAATTCGACACAATTCGACCGTAGAATTCCGGCAAATGGGTGCCGGAATTCAACATATTCAATAAAAAACTGATTCGACAGTCCCGCTGTCGAAAAACGTCCGATTTGACGGATTTTGATCCGATTTTTTAAAAACCGGAAAAAACGGTAAAAAAACCCGAAAAAAAATTGCGCGGGGTCCCCCCTCCAAAGCATAACCAGCCTCGGGCTCTTCGAGCCGGTCCTGGTTCTAAAAATCCGGGGGGGGGAAATGACAGGGGATCCCCCGTATTTTTAAAACCAGCACCGGGCTCTGCGCCTGGTGCTGGTGCAAAAAATATGGGGGACAAAAAGAGTAGGGGTCCCCCGTATTTTTTACACCAGCATCGGGCTCCACTAGCTGGACAGATAATGCCACAGCCGGGGGTCACTTTTATACAGTGCCCTGCGGCCGTGGCATTAAATATCCAACTAGTCACCCCTGGCCGGGGTACCCTGGGGGAGTGGGGACCCCTTCAATCAAGTGGTCCCCCCCCCCAACCACCCAAGGGCCAGGGGTGAAGCCCGAGGCTGTCCCCCCATCCAAGGGCTGCGGATGGGGGGCTGATAGCCTTGAGAAAATTGCAAGAATATTGTTTTTTCCAGTAGTACTACAAGTCCCAGCAAGCCTCCCCCGCAAGCTGGTACTTGGAGAACCACAAGTACCAGCATGCGGGAGAAAAACGGGCCCACTGGTACCTGTAGTTCTACTGGAAAAAAAATACCCAAATAAAAACAGGACACGCACACCTTGAAAGTACAACTTTATTTCACACATGTCGACACACACACATACCTAAGTTGACACGACGTTCGGTCCACTTGTCCAAGTAGAATCCACGTGTACCTGTGAATAAAATTATACTCACCTCAATCCAGTGTCCGGATCTTTTAAAATAATCCTCGTACTTGGCAAAAAAAAGAAAACGAACACCCGGACCAAACGGACTGAAAGGGGTCCCATGTTTACACATGGGACCCCTTCCCACGAATGCCGGGACCCCATGTGACTGCTGTCACAGAAAGGTCCCTTCAGCCAATCAGGAAGCGCTACTTCGTGGCACTCACCTGATTGGCTGTATGCGCGTCTGCTGGCAGACAGCGCATCGCACAGCTTCCTCCATTAGTTTCAATGGTGGGAACTTTGCCGTCAGCGGTGGGGTTACCCGCGGTCAGCCGCTGACCGCGGGTGACCTCACCGCTGACCGCAAAGTTCCCACCATTGAATATAATGGAGAGGCTTTGCGATGCGCTGTCTGACAGCTCAGACGCGCATAGCCAATCAGCAGAGTGCCAGGACGTTGCGCTCGCTGATTGGCTGAAGAGACTTTTCTGTGACAGCAGTCACGTGGGGTCTCTGCATTCGGGGAAAGGGATCCCATGTGTAAACATGGGACCCCTTTCAGTCCGTTTGGTGTGGGTGTTCGTTTTTTTTGTTTTGCCAAGTACGTGGATTTTAATCTGGACACTGGATCAGGTAAGTATAATTTTATTCACAGGTACACGTGGATTCTACTTGGACAAGTGGACAGAGGTCGGCGTGTGAACATAGGTAAGTATGTATGTGTCGACATGTGTGAAATAAAGTTTTACTATCACGGTGTGCGTGTCCTGTTTTTATTTGGATTTTTTTTTTTTCAGTAGAACTACAGGTACCAGCGGGCCTGTTTTTCTCCCGCATGCTGGTACTTGTGGTTCTCCAAGTACCAGCTTGCGGGGGAGGCTTGCTGGGACTTGTAGTACTACTGTAAAAAAACAATATTCTTGCAATTTTCTCAAGGCTATCAGCCCCCCATCCGCAGCCCTTGGATGGGGGGGACAGCCTCGGGCTTCACCCCTGGCCCTTGGGTGGCTGGGGGGGGGACCCCTTGATTGAAGGGGTCCCCACTCCCCCAGGGTACCCCGGCCAGGGGTGACTAGTTGGATATTTAATGCCACGGCCGCAGGGCGCTGTATAAAAGTGACCCCCAGCTGTGGCATTATCTGTCCAGCTAGTGGAGCCCGATGCTGGTGTAAAAAATACGGGGGACCCCTACTCTTTTTGTCCCCCATCTTTTTTGCACCAGCACCAGGCGCAGAGCCCGGTGCTGGTTTTAAAAATACGGGGGATCCCCTGTCATTTTCCCCCCGGATTTTTAGAACCAGGACCGGCTCGAAGAGCCCGAGGCTGGTTATGCTTAGGAGGGGGGACCCCACGCAATTTTTTTTCAGATTTTTACCATTCCATTTAAAAAAAAAAAAAAAATTAAAAAAATATATCAATAATTATTGTGCCTCCAAAAAAGACAAACCTAGTACCTAATCCCTCCTAATATAAATAGATATGCTATTACCAATAAAAAAAAACACCAAAAAAAACATGTTTTAAATTTTTTTTATTAGATTCCGCCACCAAAGTGTGGCGGATTGAAAATGACGAATTTACTGTCTAAAAGCACTGTTGTCGAATTTCCAAACTTCAATTGAATATACTTTTGTCGAATTGCCGCATATTTTGTACCATTGCAGAAATGTTGAATTTGACAAATGTCGAATTTCAAAAAGTCGAATTTGGAAAGTCCGTTTTTTTGACGGAAAGTGCTGAATTGCATTGTCGAATATTTTTTTTTTGGCGAAAATGTCCCGTTTTTCGACATTTTCGGGAATTCGACCGCAATTGCATATACCCCTATGTGTACATTGTGCACTATTTGGATTAAATATGTAATGTGTTTTGATAGCTTTTCCATGCATCCACAAACTCTACCGTAAATACTCATACCACGCGCTAATGCGCAGGACCGCGGGAGCGACCATACGCAAATTGCGAATATGCGCACGCACAGCAGAACAAGTACACGCACGGAGGCCATCTGTGTGTAGTTTGTACGTGATGTGTGTACTGCAATATTTTTCGACTTTGACAAAACTTCTAAAGAGGACAAGTGTAGAAGTTGTCCATAGCAATCAATCAGCTTGTAGCTAGTACAATGATCCATAGACTCTGATTGGCTGCTGTTAGCAACCTTTCCATCTGTCCTTTTCAGAACATTTAATGCATCTCCTCCACTGCTCTGTGTTAATCTATCATCCAAACCGTTGAATCTCAAAGTATGTCTGCGACTCTTCACACCCTTCTCTTATATATGAGAAAGGTTTTTTGTTGACTCAGCTGGCTGGGCCTGGCTTTGACCTCCCCTATTTGGCCCCATAGCAGAATCCTCTTCTTGCTAACTGCGTGCCTCGCCTCATTGTTCTGCAGCTAAAGAACTGGTAGCGGCTCTGTGTTTTCATAGGCCATAGACATAGCCGCGGTTTTATCAAGTGTAAACAACTCATGATGTACGGTACATTAAGTTATCAAAATAAAATGAACAACCTTCCACTGTTTATGACCAAGATGTGGAAAAGGGGACAAGCCAAGATTTTCCCTTAAACTATGCAACTGATAAAGTAAAACTTTTTTTTGTTTTGTTACGTGTCTATAGAATCATTGCTGCCAAAACATTCTGCAGAAGAATGTATAACAATATGTTCCAATAAAGAGCCAATATAAATCCTACAAAGTGGATATGATTCCAGCATACATTTTTAGATGTTGGGAGACATTTCATGCCTGTAGTTCCACCTTGTATGATTTACTGGCGCTGTAATGAAAAACTAATATACTGTATGGTTTCCTTTTTTTATTAGAATGGGAAAAGAAAAAGATTACATGGACAGTACAGGGGAAATGTACTAAGCCTTGGAGGAAGATAAAGTGAAGAGAGGTAAAGTACCAACCAATCAGCTCCTGTTATTTTTCAAACAGCCTGTAACATGACAGAAGCTGATTGGCTGGTACTTGATCTCTCTCCATCATTCTCTCTAAAGCGTAGTACATCTCCACTTGTGTTTGAAAAATGACAGGAGCTGGTTGGCTGGTAGTTTATCTCTCTTCACTTTATCACTCTCCAAGGCCTCTATGACATTTAGAGATACACAGTGGTTATGAAAACCTACAGAATAGGTTTATCCAGGAATGCATGCCAATTTTCACAAAAAAGAAAAATATATTTTGCAATTTCGATTCACATCATCATCTCTTAAGGGTAGATTTACTAAAACTTCTAAAACAGTGAAGAGGAGGTGTTACCTGTAGCAGCTAATACCCCTTTTCCACTAGCTAAATTTACTTGTGTTTTTGCACAGAGGCGCGCATCGACACAGGTTTTTTAGTAAGTGGAAACGACTCAACACGGGATGAGTGACCCTGGAATCCTACCCGTGTAGCTACCTGGGTTGAACACAGTAATGACCCGGGTAATTGTGCAGTGGAAACGATCATTACTCGTGTTTTCAGACCCGAGTACCGCTCTGAGACACTGACTGGTGCTTCTGGGGAACAGGAAGATGATGTCATCCCTGGGAGACACGCTGGGCATATGCAGGCATCGCAGCAGCTTCTAAATGCGGAGTTGACACGCTGGGAGACCCGCTGGGCACAGCTATTGCAGCAGCTTGCAGAAAGACACTTTGCTGGGCACGTGCAGGCATTGAAGTAGCTTGCAAGCAAACAAACAGACACTCTCTGAAGTCACGCTGTGCACATGCAGATATTGCAGCAGCTTCCAAACAAACAGACACCCCTCCCTTTTGTTTCTTTTTGTGACATCATCTTGATGAGACCGTAAAAAGTAAATTTTTAATGACATCAATAGGCTTTTACATAGCTTATCCGGGATAAGTGGAAACAGATCCGACCCGGGAATAACCCGTGTCGAAGTGCAGTGGAAACGGCGGGGCCGACACAGGTTGCAGCCGGGTTAAACATCCCGGATCGGATCCGGTACTCAGGTGGAAAAGGGGTATAATTAGATTCTAGCTGTCACTTTCCAGAACTAGATAAGTGCTAGCTAGACTCAATATGGAAAAATGCTGATTTTATTTTATATCTGAATACGAAGCCAGTGTCTAAAGCTGGGTCCACATGCTGTAAGATATACCATACTATATTGTTCCGATGCGGATAGGATTGATAATATATTGCACACATCGTATAGCATAGTATGCGGCCGTTATTCATTGAATCGTCCCATTGGATGTGCTGCATGTCGAATTGGACTATTTCACGACCGGCGTGGGTGTAGTTACATGCAGCATGAAATGATACATCGCTCTGTCATACAGTGGTCGTGCAGTGCATGAGGATGTGCTATATATTTACATCGCATCGCAATATTGTAGCGTGCATAGGGCAGGCGTCAAATATCCCAGTATTAATGTTCCTCAAGCAGCAGCGTAACATGGACCTCAGTTGTTCTTTAGACATAGTCTGGGGTAACTACAGCCTGTTAAGCGGGTTGGGTGTGAAATGCCGGTGGTCAGGATCGCAACGGTCAGAATCTTAACAGCGAAATCCCGGCGGTCACAATGATGACTGACTCCAGTGAGTATTTTAACCCTAGCCATAACCATCACCCTAACTCACCCCTCCCGCAGCTTAACCGTAATTGTCCCCAGCTGCAGCCTAACCCTAATCCTCACCCCCACCCCCACACAGTCTAACTCTAACTCTCCCCCTAGTGCCTAACCCTAACCATCACCCCCTCCCCCCACAGCCTAACCCTAACCATCACCCCCCCCCCACACACACACACACACACACAGTCTAACCCTAACCCTCCCCCTAGTGCCTAACCCTAACCATCACCCCCTCCCCCCACAGCCTAACCATTACCTCCTCTCCCCACAGCCTAACCCTAACCATCACCCTCTCCCCCCACAGCCTAACCCTAACCATCACCCCCCCCCCCACACACACACACAGTCTAACCCTAACCCTCCCCCTAGTGCCTAACCCTAACCATCACCCCCTCCCCCCACAGCCTAACCCTAACCATCACCCCCCCCCCACACACACACACACAGTCTAACCCTAACCCTCCCCCTAGTGCCTAACCCTAACCATCACCCCCTCCCCCCACAGCCTAACCATTACCTCCTCTCCCCACAGCCTAACCCTATCCATCACCCCCCTCCCCCCCACAGCCTAACCATCACCTCCTCTCCCCACAGCCTAACCCTAACCATCACCCCCTCCCCCCACAGCCTAACCCTAACCATCACACACACACACACACACACACACACACACACACACACACACACACACACACTCTAACCCTAACCCTCCCTATAGTGCCTAACCCTGACCATCACCCACTCCCCCCACAGCCTAAACCTAACCATCACCCCCCCACACACACAGTCTAACCCTAACCCTCTCCTTAGTGCCTAACCCTAAAACTAACCCTCACCCCAGTACACAATGTTGGGATGTGTTAGCATTGTGGGCAGAATGAATGGAGTACGTTCAGCATCCCAGCAGCGGATCACTGACAGCCAACATCCAGAAGGAGAGTATAGGTGTTCAGGGATTGGGATAGGGCCCAGAGGAAGGGAGGGTTAGGTTTAGGCAGTAGAGGGTGTTAGGGTTAGGCCCTAGGGGGCGGTGGTTAGCCATAGCCGCCACCCCCCGAGGGGGAGGGTTAGGGTAGGGGAAAGGGGGGAGTGGTAAAATTACTTATCCCCTCCGATGTCTGAATCTTTAATGTCGGGATGCTGCGGTCGGTCATATGACCACTGGGATTTCGTATGTATTCTGAATTAATTATACACAAAAGGAAATTTTGAGGAGGAATATTTGAACAGTTAAATGGATGTCTGCTGATATTTATAGACGGGGGAGAAACTCTTTTAGAGAATACATCATTTTACAGCAAACCCATTTCCATATTGCAACGTTACAGATGAAACAGACTAGAGACTTGTGAGAGACACATGATATAGTTGTCCCCGTTTTGCATGTGAGATAAAGTGGGCAGCGCTCAGTGATTGATAGTGTGCAGGGCTGACAACGCGCAGGCCGGTACAGGGAACAGAACAGATGTTGCAGTATCGGATGGGATATATTTTACATTCTGCATCCTGATCGCCTGCAGCTCTGTCTCTTGATGTGTCATTGACAGGGAACATAAGGATTGACAGTCTGTTCCTATTTTGAAAAATTCATTTTTATTATTATTTTTGGGGTTTTTTACTTTTATTTGTCAGAGGCATTTACGTTGAAATATATTGTCACAGAGACACAAGCACCGCTAAATTTGTGTGAGCGCTGGAATCTGAGGTTTCGGTTCAACAGGCGGAGAATGATGTTTCATTTATAAATACAAATGAAGAACACTTTCTTACGTACAGTCTTGTAGATGTGTAACGTCTGTGATAACTCACGGCCTAATAAATAGATGTACATAAACTACGATGGTTTTATATCTGCGCAGATTTGGGGCTGCAGTGCCGCTCGCAGTGCCCCAAAAGCTGCGGCAAGATGTGTGCAGGGCTGCCAAGAGAAATCCTGGGCCCCGGTACAACAACTTCCTGGGCCCCCCTGCCCTCCTTGGAGGGGATGTGACCACAGCATGCTGGGGACATAGCCACACCTCTTTGGGTGCGTGTCTATCACATGAGAAGCACCCACTCAAAGGAGCATGGCATGCCTCCCAGACGGGATCGGTATGAAATACCTCCAATCAAAATCCCGACGGTCTAAATCCCGACACCCATTGACCGATGGTCAAAATCCCGACAAGGTCGAAATACCGACACGGACTAAATACCGACATGTAAAATACCGACAAGGTCAAAATACCGACATGTAAAATGCCGACAGGTCGAAATACCGACATACATTTTTTTATGTTTTTTTGTGTGTATGTCGACATAAATCAACATGGACACCATATAAAGTGTACCGCGTCCCCTCGCATGGCTCGCTGCGCTCGCCATGCTTCGGGCACGGTGCCTCGCTGCGCTCGGCACACTATTATATTCCCCCTCCAGGTCCACTGGGACGGTAAAGTATGAACAAGTCGGTTTCAATGAAAAAAATCATGAAAAACTCGTGTCGGTATTTAGACCTGTCGGCATTTTACATGTCGGTATTTTGACCTTGTTGGTATTTTAAATGTCGGTATTTAGTCCGTGTCGGTATTTCGTCCTTGTCGGGATTTTGACCATCGGTCAATGGGTGTCGGGATTTAGAACGTCGGGATTTTGATTGGAGGTAAACTGACTGCATCCCCTCCCAGACAGGGCAGTAGAAAGCCTGGCTGGGCCCAGGTACTTTTCAGGGGGCAAGGCCTAATCACAAGACGCATGGACCTGGGCCCCCACTGGGCCCCTCCATCAGACCTGGGCCCAGGTAATTTGTACCCTCCCCCCCTTCTCTTGGCACCACTGGATGTGTGTGATTTCACCAATAGCTTGAGGGCCCGGTTTATGTTTGTAAGGAATTGCACAGGCGCAAGGAAGCAGCTGCGCAATTCCGTCTTATTAAAATTATACAGCAGCAGAAGGCATCTGTAGATAGGGTGTGCGCACAAATATGAATCATGCCCTGAGTAACCTGAGGATTACTCAGATGTCCGATGTTCGCAGAGATGATCTGATGCTGTGAAATTTTTCATTGGCACAAGTCATCTTCACTTCTCAACTATAGTCTTGCAATGTAGGAGGAAGAGTCCAATGTATTACAAGTGCCAGGTATTCTATAGGAAATGGAATTGAACATTTCTTTCAAGACTGTGGGGTATCTATACATATAATAAAACATTAAGGGTTGTGTCTGTACATAGCAATTTGTTTTTGAGATACATACTTCAAGGAAGGGACTGTTTCTGAGCTATGGAGAATTTTGGTCTGTTTTTTCCAGCATCACGCAAACATTACTGGATGATTTTGGATCGTGTTTCCACTATTGTATAGCTTATTGACCTAGAAAGATAATGAGTTATGTATGATCTCGATGTGACATCAGGAAGAAAAGCGTCATTATGATTTAAAAAGAGTAAACACAGTTGTTTGACAATAAATGGCTTCACCCAACCACTAACCATGAGTGAAAGAAAAGTTTGTGAGTTATCATTCATATTCTCTGACAAATGGCCAGAAAATCACAAATTTTGCTAGGGTATGTAAACTTATGAGCACAACTGTATATATATATATATATATATATATATATATTTATTAGAGATGAGTGGGTTCGGTTCGCCGAGATCCGAACCCCCCCGAACTTCACGTGGTTTACACGGGTCCGAGGCAGCCTCGGTTCTTCCCGCCTTACTCGCAAAACCCGAACAAGGCAAAACGTCATCATCCCGCTGTCGGATTCTCGCGAGATTCGTATTCCATATAAAGAGCCGCGCGTCGCCGCCATTTTCACTCATGCATTGTAGATTGAGTGGAGAGGACGTGGCTACGTTCTGTGCCTGAATAGCCCAATATCAGCTAAATATCAGCTCAATATCTGTGCTCAGTATCAGTGCTGCATTGTGGTGACCAGTATATAGTAGTACAGTACAGTAGTCCATTGCTGTATCTTGCTGCTCTGTGTCAGTTCTAGTATCCTGAACAGTGCTCAATATCTGTGCTCCATATCAGTGCTGCATTGTGGTGACCAGTATATAGTAGTACAGTGCAGTAGTCCAGTGCTGTATCTTGCTGCTCCGTGTCAGTTCTAGTATCCTCATCAGTGCTCAATATCTGTGCTCAGTATCAGTGCTGCATTGTGGTGACCAGTATATAGTAGTACAGTACAGTAGTCCATTGCTGTATCTTGCTGCTCTGTGTCAGTTCTAGTATCCTGAACAGTGCTCAATATCTGTGCTCCGTATCAGTGCTGCATTGTGGTGACCAGTATATAGTAGTACAGTACAATAGTCCATTGCTGTATCTTGCTGCTCCGTGTCAGTTCTAGTATCCTCATCAGTGCTCAATATCTGTGCTCAGTATCAGTGCTGCATTGTGGTGACCAGTATACTACAGTACAATAGTCCAGTGCTGTTCTCGCTGCCCAGTGTCAGTTCTAGTATCCTCATCAGTGCTCAGTATCACTACTCATTGTCTTGTGCTGCATTGTGGTGACCAGTATATAATACTACAGTACAAAAGTCCAGTGCTGTTCTCGCTGCCCAGTGTCAGTGCTAGTATCCTCATCAGTGCTCGTTATCACTGCTCATTGTCTTGTGCTGCATTGTGTGGTGCTTAGAATACTACAGTTCATTACTAAAAGTCCAGTGTCTTGTGCTGCATCTTGCTGCTGTAGGGTGCTGTGGTAGTGTCCTGTCACTGTGCATAGGTCATCATCATTCCAGTCACAGTGGTATCTGGGGGGTGACAATTCCTGAGGGCTTTTGTGCTGCTCACTAATACTAGTACAGTGTCTTCTGCTGCATCGTGCTGCTCAGTGTCAGTTCTCCGTAGTATCATCAGTGCTCAGTATAATCAGTGCTCAGTAAAATCAGTGCTCAGTATAATCAGTGCGCTGTTAGTAGTGCGCCCGTTATCCGCCATTAGTGCAGTGGGATTTAGACAATTGATGAAGTTATTGTGTCCCCGGTACCAAATCCCATCTAGATTCCACTTCACTAGGCAGGCGATAGCGAGATTTTGCCAAGTAATTCCAGTGATTTGGATGTAGCATTACAGTGATTTTACCAATTAATATCAGTGATTTATAATTATTAATTCCAGTGATCTTGCCAAATAATTCCAGTGATTTGGACGTAGCATTACAGTGATTTTACCAATTAATATCAGTGATTTATAATTATTAATTCCAGTGATCTTGCCAAATAATTCCAGTGATTTGGACGTAGCATTACAGTGATTTTACCAATTAATATCAGTGATTTATAATTATTAATTACAGTGATCTTGACAAATAATTCCAGTGATTTGGACGTAGCATTACAGTGATTTTACCAATTAATATCAGTGATTTATAATTATTAATTCCAGTGATCTTGCCAAATAATTCTAGTGATTTGGACATAGCATTACAGTGATTTTACCAATTAATATCAGTGATTTATAATTAGTAATTACAATGATCTTGCCAAATAATTCCAGTGATTTGGACATAAAATTCCAGTTGGAATTGTTTGTGTCGCTTGGCTTAGTCATACAGCTACCTCATTGCACCTCTTCGACATCTTTGCATGAGGTGCTGTTTGGGGCCTAGTTTTTGAAAAGTGCCATCCTGTGTGACACTGCCGTATGAGTCCAGGGGTACTGCCGTATAAGTCCACCAATTGCATATTTTATTTAAAGTGACTGGAGCGTGCTGGAGATTCTGTCAGTGGACCGAACAGTTGCGGCCCACTCTTGACATTCAGCCACTGCGTTAGACTACTAGATGGGCCAGGTGGTTGTGTTGCTTAGCTTAGGCCTACAGCAACCTCGGTGCACCTTTTTTTCGTCTTTGCATCACGTGCTGTTAGGGGCCTTTTTTTTATATCTGCCCTCCTGTCTGACACTGCAGTGCCACGCCTAAATGGGCCAGGTGTTTGTGCTGACCACTTGGGTCGCTTAGCTTAGTCATCCAGTGACCTCGGTGCAACCTTTTGGCCTAAAAACAATATTATGAGGTGTGAGGTGTTCAGAATAGACTGGAAATGAGTGGAAATTATGGTTATTGAGGTTAATAATACTATAGGAACAAAATTACCCCCAAATATAATTTAAGCTGTTTTTAAGGAGTTTTTGAAAAAAAACACCCGAATCCAAAACACACCAGAATCCGACAAAAATTCTTAAGGGAGGTTTTGCCAAAATGCGTCCGAATCCAAAACACGACCGCGGAACCGAATCCAAAACCAAAACATAAAACCCGAAAAATGCCCGCTGCACATCTCTAATATATATATATATATATATATATATATATCTATCTTATGTCCTAGAGGATGCTGGGGACTCCAAAAGGACCGTGGGGTATAGATGGATCCGCAGGAGCCTGGGCACACTATAAAGACTTAAACTGAGTGTGAACTGGCTCCTGCCTCTATGCCCCTCCTCCAGACCTCAGTTAGACTTTGTGCCCAGGAGTGATGGGTCACACACTAGGAGAGCTCTCCTGAGTTTCTCTGAAAGACTTTATGTTAGGTTTTTTATTTTCAGGCAGACCTGCTGGCTACAGGCTCCCTGCAGCGAGGGAGTGAGGGGAGAGAAGCAGACCTACTTCTTCTTAGTTTAAGGTCTCTGCTTCTCGGCTACTGGACACCATTAGCTCCAGAGGGTTCGATCACTTGGTGCGCCTAGCTGCTTGTTCCCGGAGCCATGCCGTCAACCCCTCACAGAAGCCAGAAGAAAGAAGCCAGGTGAGTATGTGAAGAACAGAAGACTTCAGTGACGGCAGAAGACTTCAGTAACGGAGGTAACAGATCGTGCTACGCTCCATGCTCCGACACACCTACGGCACTCACAGGGTGCAGGGCGCTGGGGGGGAGCGCCCTGGGTAGCAATGTTACTCAGGCTCTTTTATTCTAAATAGGCTGGCTTGAGTTGTCCGCTACCCCCGCCAGCACGCCGCAGAGGTCCCGCTGCGCGCCATTGCTCCCACACACCAACGGCTGGTATCGGGTGCAAGGCTCAGGGGGGGGAGGGTGCCCTGGGCAGTATGTATTGCTTTAATTTTACACTCCCAGACGCATATACAGTGGGTAAACACTGTATATGCTCCCCTGCCTGCATATAATGTTTTTCATATACTGGGCTACAGCACGCCGATAAGGGGCGGAGCTTAGCCCTCACAGCAGACAGCGCCATAATGTCGCAGGGGTCCCGCTGCACGCCATTGCTCCCACACACCAACGGCTGGTATCAGGAGCAGGGCGTGGGGGGGGGGGGGGGGGATGCCCTGGGCAGTAGGTATTGTATTAATTTTACACTGTTTTTCTGGAAGTTATTAGTGTAAACCACTAGTGGGATCATCACTAAAAGAAAGGCTTAGTGTGTGGCGCACTCTTTTGAAATGTTAATACAGTATTAAAACATAACTTTTATTCAATCTTTTAAAATAAATCTCTATAACCAGGCAAAGCGAATCATCTGATAGCCTGAGAGTACGAAATAATGACTGATGTGAACAAGCTATTTGTGAAACGTACGTCATCAGCGGGACGCGGGCGTGTACTGTTCACGGAGGTTCGGGAATTATACCCGACCCGGCGTCCATTTCCCGTAACGGCTCCCTGCAAGGACGGAGGCCTGTCAGCTCCCTGCAAGGACGGAGACCTGTGGCCGCTCTGAGCGCAAGGCGCACTTAGTATATAGGGGTGCAGGAATTAATCCTGACCCGGCGCTCTGTCACGGTAGCGGCTCTTTACAACTGACGGGGAATTACACCCAACCCGGCGCGCTATATTAGCGGGACGCGGGCGCACACTGCTCACGGAGGTTCGGGAATTATACCCGACCCGGCGTCCATCTCCTGTAACGGCTCTTTGCAAGGACGGAGACCTGTCGGCTCCCTGCAAGGACGGAGACCTGTGTCCGCTCCAGGCGCAGGGCGTACTTAGTATATAGAGGTGCAGGTATTAATCCTGACCCGGCTCTCTGTCATGGTAACGGCTCTCTACAACTGACGGGGAATTACACCCAATCCGGCGCGTTATTACTGCAGTGGCTCTCCCCAACTGACGGAGAGTTATATCCGACCTGGCACTCCATCACTGCAGCGCTCTCTACAACTGACGGGAAATTACACCCAACCCGGCACGCTATATCAGCGGGACGCGGGCGTATACTGCTCACGGAGGTTCGGGAATTATACCCGACCCGGCGTCCATCTCCCGTAACGGCTCCCTGCAAGGACGGAGATCTGTCGGCTCCCTGCAAGGACGGAGACCTGTGTCTGCTCTAGGCGCAGGGCGTACTTAGTATATAGGGGAGCAGGTATTAATCCCTACCCGGCTCTCTGTCACGGTAACGGCTCTCTACAACTGACAGGGAATTACACCCAATCCGGCGCGTCATTACAGCAGTGGCTCTCCCCAAACTGACGGAGAGTTATATCCGACCTGGCACTCCATCACTGCAGCGCTCTCTACAACTGACGGAGAACTCACCCTGCTTTCTCACAGACACACCAGGCGGGACACCAGTAAGGTACTCAGAGCAGCCCTCTCATCCATTGTTCTTTTGTCTGCGGCCCCCCCTGCAATGCCCATATGCAACAGGGGAGGGGGGACATAGAACGTGGACAATAGAAGCAGCTCGCACTACTCTGTCTTTTCAGTCCTTGGTGGACGGCTCTTCCCCGCTCTCATTGTACCCATCACTACCCACTGTGGCATATGGGGCAACAGTAGAAAGGGAATCCGTTTCCACACACCAGGGACTCTCTTTACATTCCTTCTCCTATCTGGCGTATTTCCAAAATGTTATAAAAAAAATGTGTGTGTCATATGAAATTTATAACAGTAAGCTGTAACAGTAATATTAATTAGCTATAAGAAAATCACATTTGCATAGCTACTGATTAATGTCATATATCACCACATAAATGAATCCAGTCCATAGAGTGGTTATAAATGTGGGGATTTGACACTCTGACAAAGGGGTCTAACTATATCTTTTTGGAAATTTGATTGGCTATACCATCCTTGGGTGTGTCTGTGTTGAATAGTCCTGGTTTTTAGGACATTAAAAGAGGTCTATGTATGTTTTAATAATACCATCCATGGTTATCTTATGCACTGGGGCTATTGTACCTATGTTTACACACAATGTATCTTTTTGAGACAAGTTTCTAACTCAAAGGCAGTAGAAACGTAATCATTACGTAGTGGGGTATCAGTTATTTTTTGGTTACTAATTAAGTATATATTGATTCCTCCTTTTTAGAGGAGTGAGATCAGCCAATTGTGTCCACCTATACTCAATAAATTAATTCCATTTGTGATTTTGTAATAACCATTTGAAATATTTATTATTTTGTCTGTAACTTTCCCTCACTTACAGTTCTTATGAATGTAATCACAAGAGACAGTGTATTCATTATCTGATCTCTTGTATTTATTGTTGTGTCAGCCATATACTTGTTGCGAGCTGGTGGACATAACTTTGTATCAATTTACATCTGCACTGTTACTGCAGTCTTGAACAGTAGACTGGTGTAAAAGATGGCTTTATGTTACAATACTTCCACACTATCCTTTTAGGTACAAACCTTGTTTAAAAACAATTAGTGTCCTAAGAATCATAAGAGACTACTTAAGAGACATAAGAGACGGCTTAAATTAAAATTCCTTGAATTAATAGCCTATTAGTAATAATAATTTTGGAGTAATAATTCACTTAGCTTAAATATTTTTTTATTTTTTCTATTAATTTATATTTGCATTTTTTCTTGCCCTAACCATATTGTAGAATCATATATCATCATGGTATTTTGATCTTAGGGCAATTACTTCATTATTTCGTACTCTCAGGCTATCAGATGATTCGCTTTGCCTGGTTATAGAGATTTATTTTAAAAGATTGAATAAAAGTTATGTTTTAATACTGTATTAACATTTCAAAAGAGTGCGCCACACACTAAGCCTTTCTTTTAGTGATGAACCCACTAGTGGTTTACACTAATAACGTCCAGAAAAACATTGTAATTCAGCTTAGTGGCGCACCTCCAACCTAGTTCCAATTTGACCAGGGCCCCCTTTCTTTTAGCCCTTATTATAGTTCATCTATTGGTTGGTTATATATATAATTGTTTCTATGAATTTTTGAAAAATATCCCTGTGCATTGTCCCTTAGACTTTTTGTCTTTCCTTCAAAATATTAATTTTACACTCCCAGAAGCATATACAGTGGGTAGCCACTGTATATGCTCCCCTGCCTGCATATAATGTTTGTAATATACTGGGCTACAGCGCGCCAATAAGGGGGGGAGCTTAGCCCTCACAGCAAGATTTAATCACTGTCATTTTAATCACTGTCCCCGCCAAAACAGCACAAACAAGGGGGGGCACATATAGTTAGTGTTATGTAGGAATGTATAACACTATTTGATTGGAAATGGACATGTACCCTCTGTGTGCTCCCTGTCTGGTATACACTTGTGTCGACACGGGTGAATATTCTGTCATTAACACCTCTGTGGTTCATTGTCGGCATCGCCGACGCCTGTTTGGTACTTGATACAGTAGATATTGAGTCAACAGTTCGGTTGTGTTATACTTGTTCATAGTAAACACGGTATGGGAGACACAGTAGTATGTGGGTGACCCTGTTGACACCTATTGTTATTACCGGGTGTAAATTAACATGCTGTAACTAACTTATAACAGTATATATATTTATATGGTTCGGCTCCATTAGTCTGTAGCTTGAGCGCAGACATGGTTAATTTTGTGAGGGAATATTATTAAAATTATTTATGTATAATCCCCTCGGACCCCTCAGGGTCGCAAGTATGTTGTTTGCCTGGTTACTACTCTCTGCTGTCGACGATTACTAGCTTTTCTGTCGACTATAATGCTTCCTGGTAGAGCAATGACTGCGGTTCAGTACATGGTCATACACATTCAGTACACATTAATGTCATTTGGGTCCCGGCGGTGCCGGACAATCCGCTTATATGTATGTTTTATGTATATATAGGTAGGATATGTGTGTATATGTGTATTACATTATGTATATTCATCTTATGATTTCTAATGAATGCTGAAATAATAGTATTCCTTCTCATGTGCTGGTCGCTCTGCTGAGAAGGCTTTAGGTCGGCTGTGACGAGTGGGTCTCCCGTCCTCTCAAGGTGTCCGAATGTTTATTCTTTCCACGTGGCGGAGGGAATACTGTGAAAATCAACGCCTGGTCGACACGGCGTCCTGTCACGAAGGATCGGATACAGGAAGCTAAGTGATATTTTATTTCTATTTATTGGACTTACTTACATTGTATGCACAGCATCCGATGAAATTATCCTGCATGGTTAGGAGATATTCCTTATGTTGGGTTTTCTCTATAGATCACAACACGCTGCAGTGTGTATACAGGAGGTGTCCGGAGAAAGACTGAGGCCGACTCCGAGAGGTACTGGAGTTTTTTCCCTGGGTCGGTGTGCCACTGTTGGGGATGCCTTACTTCAGTCAATCTCGGCGGATTCTGCTGGTAACTCTAACTTTGTGAGTTAGATTCCCTCACAACGGTTGGTGACGCATTCCTTTGTGGGATGCAGTCGCGTTACCTAGTTCAATACCGTTCTTTTTTACTTTTCTGTGCAGATGGAAGGTGAAAAGGTAAGTGTTCTGCAGCCTTGTTAGGTTCGCAGAAGCGGATGTCGTTTTCTGTTTCTCACACATCCACCACAGGGTGCTGAGTCTACCTGACTGGACCCCACTCCGGTGGGGACTCGTCTACTACTTTTCTATTAGTCCGGAAATAGACCAGGACCCGTGAGTTGATTATAGAATCCAGAGGGGGACAGTCTGGAGTTACAGATGTTTCCCCTCACTGTTTTTCTAATAGATCTTACCGTTTTTCCTCTGGAAGGGGAGATAATACGCGACGCCAGACCAGAGGGCGTCAGGTTCAGGGCATTGTCCTGCTGTCCCCTGTTAAAAAAAAAAAAAGGTTTAAATGCGTTGTTTTCCGCATTCAGATCATCTCGCTGGAAAGGCGAGGTCAAGAAACAAATGGTGCAAAGCGTTGTTTCTCTCTGACTATTCTTCAACACAGGGAATGGCTATCGTTCCCAATGTCGCAGATGTTGGGGGTAGGTATCAGAGTAGGTACTGCACGGTTAAGGTTCTATGTTTTTCCTGTGGCAGAAGGTCTGAGGTTGTGGAGTCGAATCAGATTTGCAGTGACAAACCATCATTATGTTCCGTTATGAAGCGGATGGGTGCGGCCTGAGAGGCCTTTTCGGTGAGCAGGTCAAATGCCGGAGTGGTTTCAAGGGACCAATTGGATATGTGGTCCGGGTCTCACCTGCCAATGCACCAGAATATGATTCTAATGGCCACGACATCGCTCCTGTGGTGTCTGCTCGATTCTCACCTTCTTGAGGGACGAAGGTTCGGGATCCAAGGAATTAGTCCTTGCAAGGGACGTATTTCCGGAGGAAAAGGTCAAGCTGGGAAGCTTGTCTGTAATATGTTTTCCTGTATTAGGAGCTATTTTTGACGAACAGATTATTCGTGGTCTGCCCATGTTAGTTCTCTCGGACGATTTGACAGCAGTGGCGTGAGTGAGCTGCTAGGGCGAATCAAGGAGCACAGCGCCAATTTCAGAGGATGCCGCTGGATGGAAAGACTGGTAAACGCTATATTAGCGGTCTGCGCTCCGCAGGTAAACGACAGAGAATTAGATTTCCTCTGCAGACGAGATCTCCTTCCGGGAGAAATACAGTCGTCATCGAGGAATTTTCAAAGACCTGACGAGTCTTTGGGGAGTACCTAAATTAGACATGTTGGCGTCTTGCCTCAACGAGAGGCCTCAGAGATATTGTTTCAGGTAAAGGGACACTCAAGCGATGGCAGTGGACCCCCTCGTGACACCTTGGGCGTTTTAAGTCGGTCTATGTGTCTCCTCCGTTTCGCTTTTTCTGAAGGTGATACTGAAAGAAGAAGAACAAAGGTTCAGGAGATCCTCATTGTTCCGGTCTAGCCAAGCAGGGCTTGGTTTTCCAGGTTTTCATGATTACTCATAGAAGATTCCTGGCCGCTTCTTTTACGTGAGGAACTGTTACGAAGATCCGGGAGTATATTAAGACATACCGTGGCTGCGTTTGTCGGGTCCCGATTGAAGGCCATATGCTAGCCAGAAAGGGTATTCCCAGTGAAGTCGTTTCCACACTTCTTCTGGCTAGAAAAGATTAACTACAAGGCCTTGCCACCGTAGTTGGAGTAAAGCTATGTCTTGGTGTACATCCAAGAAGACTCCTACCGAAGATTTTCGGCTGAGTCGTTCTTCTCCGTTCCTTGCAAGCAGTTGGGGATGCAGGCCTAAAGTTAGGCTCTTTTTCAGTCCAGTTTGACCTTATGAAGTTTCTTGAAAGAATTGGCCACCTTTTGGGAGGTTCGGACTTTCGTGAAAGGAGTACTGCACATCCGCTCTCCGTTTGTGCCCATTGGCACCGTGAGACCCTGATGTGGTATTGCGTTTTTCTTGTGTCACAATGTTTGGATCTTTTGTGAAAGATTATCTCTTGAAGAGTGGTCATGGTACTGGCTTTGGCGTCCGCAAAGCGGGTGTCGAAAGTAGCGGCTTTGTCTCACAAGAGCCGTTGTTGGATCTTGCATGTGGATAGAGCGGCATTGAGAACTCGGATAATAGTTCAGCAGAGTAGGTGGTTCCGGGTTTCGCAGAAACCAGCCTATTGTGATGCCTGTGGTTACTTCAGCGTTGCCCGATTAAAGAACTCTCGATGTAGTCGGGGCTTTGACTAATGTGTTGCCATTTTGGCTCTGGTTGGGGAAAAAGAGACTCTCTGTTGTCCGGTATGCTACCAGCGTGATTGGGGCACCTGCGTCTATGCAGTCTGTTATAAGCTGGATCTGTGATACGATTCGGCGTGTTCGTTCTACGGCTGGATTACCGTTACCGTTGTTGGGGGAGATCAATTCTCCTAGGAAGATGGGCTCTTCTTGGGAGGATATCCGAGGAGTCTCGGTGGTTCAACTTAGCCGAGCGGCTACTTGATCGGTTTCAAACACCTTTGCTGTGCTCTACAAGGTGGATACCCTGGCTGATGGGGGCCTCATGTTAGCTCAATCGGTGCTGCAGAGTCGTCCGCACTCTCCCGCCCGTTCTGGAGCTTTGGTATATACCCCATGGTCCTTTTGGAGTCCCCAGCATCCTCTAGGACGTAAGAGAAAATAGGATTTTAGTACCTACCGGTAAATCCTTTTCTCCTAGTCCGTAGAGGATGCTGGGCGCCCGTCCCAGTGCGTACTATATCTGCAGTTATGGATTTTGGTTGCACTTTGTGGTGTTTTTTCTCTGTCAGGCTATTGCTGACGTTGTTCATGCCATGACATGTGGGTTTTTATTGTTGGTAAACTGACACACAGGTTGTGTTACACATTCTCTCAGCATATGGTTGGATGTTTTTCATACCGTGGACTGGTATTCTGTTGAAGGCCATGTCTGGTCGTATGTTCGTGGTGTGAGCTGGTATAACACTCACTGTGTTTAAATTATAAATTCTTTCCTCGAAAATGTCCATCTCTCCTGGGCACAGTTTTCTAACTGAGGTCTGGAGGAGGGGCATAGAGGGAGGAGCCAGTTCACACCCAGTTTAAGTCTTTATAGTGTGCCCAGGCTCCTGCGGATCCATCTATACCCCATGGTCCTTTTGGAGTCCCCAGCATCCTCTACGGACTAGGAGAAAAGGATTTACCGGTAGGTACTAAAATCCTATTATATACATATCTATATATATATATATATATATATATATATATATATATATATATATATATATATATACATACTTACACAATATATACACTGCTCAAAAAAATAAAGGGAACACTAAAATAACACATCCTAGATCTGAATGAATGAAATATTCTTATTAAATACTTTGTTCTTTACATAGTTCAATGTGCTGACAACAGAATCACACAAAAATTATCAATGGAAATCACATTTATTAACCCATGGAGGTCTGGATTTGGAGTCACCCTCAAAATTAAAGTGGGAAAACACAATACAGGCTGATCCAACTTTGATGTAATGTCCTTAAAACAAGTCAAAATGAGGCTCAGTAGTGTGTGTGGCCTCCACGTGCCTGTATGACCTCCCTATGCCTGGGCATGCTCCTGATGAGGTGGCGGGTGGTCTCCTGAGGGATCTCCTCCCAGACCTGGACTAAAGCATCCGCCAACTCCTGGACAGTCTGTGGTGCAACGTAGCGCTGGTGGATGGAGCGAGACATGATGTCCCAGATGTGCTCAATTGGATTCAGGTCTGGGGAACGGGCGGGCCAGTCCATAGCATTAATGCCTTCGTCTTGCAGGAACTGCTGACACATGAGGTCTAGTATTGTCTTGCATTAGGAGGAACCCAGGGCCAAGCGCACCAGCATATGGTCTCACAAGGGGTCTGAGGATCTCATCTCGGTACCTAATGACAGTCAGGCTACCTCTGGCGAGCACATGGAGGGCTGTGCGGCCCCCCAAAGAAATGCCACCCCACACCATTACTGACCCACTGCCAAACCGGTCATGCTGGAGGATGATACAGGCAGTAGAACGTTCTCCTTGGCGTCTCCAGACTCTGTCACGTCTGTCACATGTGCTCAGTGAGAACCTGCTTTCATCTGTGAAGAGCACAGGGCGCCAGTGGCGAATTTGCCAATCTTGGTGTTCTCTGGCAAATGCCAAACATCCTGTACGGTGTTGGGCTGTAAGCACAACCCCCACCTGTGGACGTCAGGCCCTCATACCACCCTCATGGAGTCTGTTTCTGATCGTTTGAGTAGACACATGCACATTTGTGGCTTGCTGGAGGTCATTTTGCAGGGCTCTGGCAGTGCTCCTCCTGTTCCTCCTTGCACAAAGGCGGAGGTAGCGGTCCTGCTGCTGGGTTGTTGCCCTCCTACGGCCTCCTCCACGTCTCCTGATGTACTGGCCTGTCTGCTGGTAGCGTCTCCATGCTCTGGACACTACGCTGACAGACACAGCAAACCTTCTTGCCACAGCTCACATTGATGTGCCATCCTGGATGAGCTGCACTACCTGAGCCACTTGTGTGGGTTATAGGGAGGTCATACAGGCACGTGGAGGCCACACACACTACTGAACCTCATTTTGACTTGTTTTAAGGACATTACATCAAAGTTGGATCAGCCTGTAGTGTGTTTTTCCACTTTAATTTTGAGAGTGACTCCAAATCCAGACCTCCATGGGTTAATAAATGTGATTTCCATTGATAATTTTTGTGTGATTTTGTTGTCAGCACATTCAACTATGTAAAGAACAAAGTATTTAATAAGAATATTTCATTCATTCAGATCTAGGATGTGTTATTTTAGTGTTCCCTTTATTTTTTTGAGCAGTGTATATATATATATATATATATATAAATATATATATATATATATATATATATATAAATACATTGATATATATAGACATACAAGATTGCTTTTGCATGAAAATCTGACTATGGCCCTCATTCCGAGTTGTTCGCTCGGTATTTTTCATCGCATCGCAGTGAAAATCCGCTTAGTACGCATGCGCAATGTTCGCACTGCGACTGCGCCAAGTAACTTTACTATGAAGAAAGTATTTTTACTCACGGCTTTTTCTTCGCTCCGGCGATCGTAATGTGATTGACAGGAAATGGGTGTTACTGGGCGGAAACACGGCGTTTCAGGGGCGTGTGGCTGAAAACGCTACCGTTTCCGGAAAAAACGCAGGAGTGGCCGGGGAAACGGTGGGAGTGCCTGGGCGAACGCTGGGTGTGTTTGTGACGTCAACCAGGAACGACAAGCACTGAACTGATCGCACAGGCAGAGTAAGTCTGGAGCTACTCTGAAACTGCTAAGTAGTTAGTAATCGCAATATTGCGAATACATCGGTCGCAATTTTAAGAAGCTAAGATTCACTCCCAGTAGGCGGCGGCTTAGCGTGTGTAACTCTGCTAAATTCGCCTTGCGACCGATCAACTCGGAATGAGGGCCTATATATCAATAACTACTCAGGCAGGTTATCTTGACTTCCAGTTTCCTCGTCAATCCAGTAGATGGCGCACCAAGACAAATACTACAAGCTATGGTTATGCACAATGCGAGTTTATTATATATCATTGAGCCGCTTGTCATGTTACTTGCAACCTTTTGATGTTAGGTTAAGTAGCAAGGGATTGGCACTACTGTCTTTGTAAAATTAGTTATGATGAGCAATATCAGACATCTATGCGAGTGAAGCTGCGGGCAAACGCTAGTATGTACTAATGGTTGTTTTTAACCATTTTTTACCAATATCAATTTGATTTAAAAAAAATCAATACCAAAATTGTCTGTTAGTAAATGGGTGTTATAGCTCTCGAAACATAACATCGATTTGGATATAGACGTTATGGTAAGAACTTACCGTTGATAACGTGATTTCTCTTATAATACAGAAATGAATAGGATACCGTCGTGCGCAAATTTAGCAGCTGGTATAGTCTCAAAGTTTCTAAGGAGGTTTTCCTTCACCCCTCACCCATATAGTGCACAACAGAAAATAGAAACTGAGACTTAACTAGCGCGTTCTTAGTTTCTTCTTATGATCCCGTGGAATTTCATAAATCCGGATCGGATTCCATATGAAAAACAGATGTGTGTATATAGTGAAGTACTATTTTAATAGTAAACATAAAACACATACAGATACATCCAATAAAATTGATAAAAAGTCCAATATATTGCACAATCCCTTCAAGCATATATATGAGGCCGGGCTAATTACCAGATAATTCTGAACTGTGGTTTAGACAGTTCAAAAAGCGCATGAACGATGTAATATGGGGTTACCGGATATTCCCACCATGCCACTCAGATCTTATTGAGAACCTGGTCCTTGCGTCCGTCCTCTGGCTTGTTCAGGAAACAACCTACGCGTTTCTACCCCTGCCTGGGGTCTTTCTCAAGGTCTGCAAACTGAATGATTCCCTTCCTCCTTCTGCTGATATTTAAACCACAATCTCCCAATCAGAAGCTAGGCGCCCAGCTGAATCCTATACATTATCATTTCCTACAAGTCCCATGATCCTCTGCCAGAGCGTCCATAGCAACTTCCAATCCCAATCCTATGGGAAACTACTGGGCGGGTTTGTTGCCATGCCAACCTTAACTTCCCTCTCCACAAACCTGAGGGATGTGTATGCATATCTTTTGCTGCACCTTCCCCTTAGTCCGTGTCACGGTTCGTCGCCGTGGCAACCCGCTTCTCCGTGTGTTATTCCCTTCTGCGCACTGTAGCACGACGTCACTTCCGGTCCCGTTGTCATGGGGACCGGACGTTCGAAGCGCTCCGTTCTTGCGGTGTCCTGTGGCAGATTAAATGTTTCTCCTTTGGTCAGGATTCCTATCCTGGCCTCCCTGCTTTGGACATTCGGAGATTCCATTGTTGTTCAAAGTTTCACATGAAACAGTTCCTTTCCCTAGAGACGTAACGTCACTTCCGGTCCCGTTGTTATGGGAACCCGAGGGCTTGGTCTTTTGAGTCCTAGATTTTTACCATGTCATCTGTCTATAGGGGTGTAGTTCTTACAGATAGATGTCATCATGATCAGATGGTGACATATCCGAATCAAAGTCCATATTTATGTTTCGTAAAATGCAATTTAAAAAAAAAAAAGTCACAACATACAATACGGTTTTAAGAGAGAGTTATAACATAATATGATACATAAGATGAATAAAAACACCAGATGTATTTAAAACCCTTAGTATTAAAAAAATGGAGTATATACTAGAGAAACCACTTTACTTCAAAATCAGAATTTATCCCTCCCGGCTTTAGAGTGCCCAATTCATATATTAACTGCATTTATTTCTTGGCTAGCTGACTTGACACATCCTTACACCTCCAGTTATTTTTTACATGTTTTATTCCGCAAAAACGTTTAATGGCTGAAGTGCTACACTGATGTACCACCCTAAAGTGTTCAGACAGCGCATGCGTACTTAGGCCTTTCTTTATATTCCTCAAGTGTTCACTAATGCAAGTTTTTAGCATTCTGGAGGTGCGGCCTAAATACCAGAGGCCACATGTGCACTCTATTGCATACACAACATTCGAGGTATTGCACGTGATAAATTCATTTATCTTCCAATCCCTTTTATTGATGGTGACTTGTGTGATCTTACTGGTGTCCGACCGGATTCCTCTGCAACCCAAGCAGAGGCCACAACGGAAAAAGCCTTTTGATTTTATTGTGCTCATGGCTCTCTTGGGGGGAAAAGCACTCCTAACTAAGTTGGTTTTGAGATTCGGTGCTTTTCTGAAGATACACTTAGGTTTTGTCGGAATTATTGTACCTATCACAGGGTCTTTCTGTAATATCTTCCAGTGCCTTGCTAAAGTTTTCTCTATGTTCCTGTACTGGCTATTGTATGTGGTAATGAAAGCCCACTCAAATGCGGAGTTTTCCTTTCTCTTCACTGTGTTACTGGGCTGCAGGAGGATATTCCTATCCATTCTGGCTACTTTGTTTTTGGCATCCGAGACCTTCTCCTTATTATATCCGGATGCTTCAAATCTAAATTGCATCTCCTCTGCTTGTGTAAGATAAATTTCCTCTTTGGTGCAATTCCTTTTCAATCGCCTGAATTGCCCTTCAGGGATGGAACCTAGCCAGTCTGGATGGTGGCAGCTTTTGGCATTGATATAGGCTCCTGAGTCGGTCGGTTTACTAAAAGTCCTAGTATTAAAATTACCATTCTCTACGTACACTGATACATCAAGAAAATTGACCCCTTCACAACTTTTTTCAAAGGTGAAATGTATATTCAGGTTGTTTGTATTGAGGTACATGCAAAATTCATCCAGAAGAGTCTCTCCGCCTCTCCACACGAAGAAGACGTCGTCTATATACCTTCTCTACAGCACCAGGTTCGCTCCAAAAGGGCAGTGGTTCCAGATTTTTTCATCTTCCCACTGCCCCATGAAGATGTTAGCATAACTTGGAGCGAACCTGGTGCCCATGGCTGTACCCACACACTGTAGGTAAAAGGTGCCGTTAAAAGAAAAATAATTATTTTGCAATATGAAATTGACCCCCTTAAGTAAAAATTCTTGGAGGTCCTTATTGAGTTCACTATTGGCAAGGGCAATCTGTAATGATCTTAAGCCTGCCTCATGTTCGATTATAGTATAAAGTGATCTCACGTCGGCCGTGACTAACATCAGTCCCTCCTCCCATGTTATTTCCTTTATGGTCCTCAGGAAATCTCCTGTATCCTTTAAATGGGCTTTATTCTTCGGGACTAGTGGCTGTAGGAAGTAGTCGATATACTCTGACAGATTCGAGGTTACCGAACCTATCCCTGAAACAATGGGACGTCCCGGAGGTTTCTTTGGATCTTTATGGACCGTTGGCAGGACGTAAAACACCGGGATCACGGGCTCTGTAATACAGATGAATTTCACTTCCTTTTCCTGCAAGGTCCCGTTTTGATGGTATTCTTCTATCAATTCACCTAAAGCCTTCTGTATTCTTTCTGTTGGAACCGATCTTAGATGGCGATAAGTAATTCCATCCTCTATTTGTCTCATTATTTCGTTCTCGTATTCCTCCCTTGTCATGATGACTACCCCCCCCCTTTGTCAGTGGGTTTGGTAATCAAATCCTCGTTAGCCCTCAAACTTTGAAGTGCTTCATGCTCCTTAGAAGTCAGGTTGGGTCTGGGGATCCTTGTTTCCATATGCTGAATGTCATCCGACACTAATTTCAAGAAGGTCTCTATAACATTTCCCTTAACATGTGTTGGATAGAAGACTGATTTTGGTTTAAAAAGTGTGTTTGTATTTTCTGGAATGTTTGTAGTGGTCCCTTCTTCCTTCATCAGAAAAAATTTATTAATACATTATTTTCTTATATATTTGTGCAAATCCACATATGTATTGAACTTATTTAGAGAAAGTGCCGGTGCATACTTGAGGCCCTTCTCTAGAAGTGAAACCTCCTCCTTGGCCAAGATGTGGTCGCTGAGGTTAAAAATCTTGACCCTTGCCTCCGTATTCGGTGGTTTATCTATGTCCCTAGGTGGGTTTTCCCCTACTTTCTTTTGACGCCTTCTTCTACCTTTTTTTCCTTTTTGCTTTTGTTTGAACTTTTTCTTCAGTTTCCCTCCCCTCCTGCCTCTCTTCCTTATTTTTGGTGTCTCTGATTCCTCTCCCTGTATAAAAAAGGAACCGGAGACTGTGGGAGCTCCTCAAGAGGTCTAAATCTGTTACGATTTAGAGTTCCATCGGGACTATTCCTTCTTGATACCCCTTCCCTACTATTCCCATTCCTATTCCAATCTCTTCTGTTTGAAAAATGAACAGAATTCCTAGGTTTCCAATCTTTATGCTCTCTTCTATATTCTCTATAATTCCCGGATTTCCACCGTCTATCATCCCCCCTATACTCTCTATATCTCTGTTCTCTGAAATGTGGTGTTACCGATCTCTGTCTCCGATTATACCCAGAATACTGCATTTGTTGTCCTCTCCCTGAATTCAATCTCCCCCTGTGTTGGGCAACGTCTTGTATCTTCTTCCTATTAAGGGAGTGGAATTGCGGTGGGTCTGGTCTCTCCTCTTCTTTTAGTACTTCTGCCTCATCTTCCGTTGTTATTTCTTGTTCTCCCGAAATCTCGCTTTTTTTGTCTCTGTTGAATTTCCTCACTTTTCGTTCTATTAATGCTTTCTCATTCTTTCTCAAACTATTCTCTATCCTTTTCTCGAAGTCTTTGAACTCCTGAAGATCTTTAAATGGTTGGATCAGAGTTCTATAGTTAGCAATTTCCATTTCTAACTTTGTAAGTTCTTGTTTCCTGTCTACCACAATCAAATTAATTAAGGACAGGGAGCAAGTTTTAAGAATCTGATTCCACTCCAATGAAAAAGCCTCATTTGACGAGGAGAATGTGGCATTTTTTTGAATTTTTAATCCTTTGGGGATCATCTGGTGGGAGAGGTACCTTTCTAATGTAACCATCTCCCACCAGATTCTACTCTCCCTCAGGAGGACCCCCTCTAATTTCTTCATTAGTCCTTCTAAGTTTTCATCTACTAATACTGTGGAGTCCCCCTCCTCTCTAAAAACATAATCAAAGGTGGACTTGCGGGTTTCTCTTAATTTAAACATGTTAATGCAGCACAATGATTTCACTATTGAAGGAAAAGAAAATCGTACAATACAGAAATGAATAGGATACCGTCGTGTGCAAATTTAGCAGCTGGTATAGTCTCGAAGTTTCTAAGGAGGTTTTCCTTCACCCCTCACCCATATAGTGCACAACAGAAAATAGAAACTGAGACTTAACTAGCGCGTTCTTAGTTTCTTCTTAGTTTCTTCTTAATACTGTGGAGTCCCCCTCCTCTCTAAAAACATAATCAAAGGTGGACTTGCGGGTTTCTCTTAATTTAAACATGTTAATGCAGCACAATGATGTCACTATTGACACCGCAAGAACGGAGCGCTTCGAGCGTCCGGTCCCCATGACAACGGGACCGGAAGTGACGTCGCGCTACAGTGCGCAGAAGGGAATAACACACGGAGAAGCGGGTTGCCACGGCGACGAACCGTGACACGGACTAAGGGGAAGGTGCAGCAAAAGATATGCATACACATCCCTCAGGTTTGTGGAGAGTGAAGTTAAGGTTGGCATGGCAAAAAACCCGCCCAGTAGTTTCACATAGGATTGGGATTGGAAGTTGCTATGGACGCTCCGGCAGAGGATCATGGGACTTGTAGGAAATGATAATGTATAGGATTCAGCTGGGCGCCTAGCTTCTGATTGGGAGATTGTGGTTTAAATATCAGCAGAAGGAGAAAGGGAATCATTCAGTTTGCAGACCTTGAGAAAGACCCCAGGCAGGGGTAGAAACGCGTAGGTTGTTTCCTGAACAAGCCCGAGGACGGACGCAAGGACCAGGTTCTCAATAAGATCTGAGTGGCATGGTGGGAATATCCGGTAACCCCATATTACATCGTTCATG
Source organism: Pseudophryne corroboree (assembly GCF_028390025.1). Classification (NCBI taxonomy): domain Eukaryota; kingdom Metazoa; phylum Chordata; class Amphibia; order Anura; family Myobatrachidae; genus Pseudophryne; species Pseudophryne corroboree. The sequence continues at coordinate 860,744,528 of NC_086447.1, forward strand.
CGCTTTTTGTACTGTCTAAACCACAGTTCAGAATTATCTGGTAATTAGCCCGGCCTCATATATATGCTTGAAGGGATTGTGCAATATATTGGACTTTTTATCAATTTTATTGGATGTATCTGTATGTGTTTTATGTTTACTATTAAAATAGTACTTCACTATTGATAAAGCTAAATATTTATCTTATATAAAACCCTTTATGAGGTCTAAGAACACTGTACGTTATTCACGTATGGAGTACCGTAAGGGTACGCTCGTTGCGTAGCAATCGCTTAGCCGTAGTCGAGACGCTCAAGCGTCACGTTCGCTCACGGCCAAGAGATCACAGGCAGGCACGCTATTGGCTGCTGTCTAACGTAATGATTCGCTATAGCGTAGCGGACGCTCGGGACCACGAGGAGATCACCAGCGGCGCTGACGCTCACAATGTTAAACCTTTATATCTAAACCATAAACAATGTAATATGCTGTAAAGCCTTAGTGTAGAGATAGGGTGTAGATGCAACCTAGTGTAACCTTATTAACTTAAAAGCTGTTTGAGCGTCACCGACGCTCTGTGAATACTTAACACTACAAGAAATACACAGATACCTGGGCTTAGGGTCCAACGCCTAATATATATATATTTTATGAATGATATACTTGCAAAAGAATTAACACAATACAAGTCATACACTACAATATAACATAGACTACCTAACCAGATAACTACACAGGAAATACAATACAATACAATTATGTTTTAAGGGAAAATAAGAGAGAAAGAGGAGAAGAGAGAGATAGAGAGAGAGAGAAATGGCTCACAATAACAGTAAGAACAATATGATTGCGGAGAAACACTTACGCACAAGGGGAACGATCGCATGCGCCTCTGGACATCCAGCTCCCGATTTTCAGCAATGATAACCGTTGAAGAGTGAGCTGGATGTGATCGGCTTGTCTATTTATGCCCCACACACAATACAATTCAATGGTCCCTACAATCTCATTGTTCATTGGACACAGGAATTCGGCTTCGCATTATAACAAAAGGTCATAGGTTGATTCATACAGGTGGGCTGTGACGATTTCCAACAGCTCAGGTGGGTGGGATACTGGGTTTCCCGCCGCATGGCTAAGTAAGAGCAAGCATGGCTAAGTAAGAGCAAATAATAGTAAATGGACATAAACGTCTTATGTCCATAACTATTCGCACGAGCGATTAATCCGCTCCAAACCAACACCGGAATATTGCTAATTAAATACTCTTCCGATGGGTACTAAACACCACTGTATGACTCCTGTTAGACCCTTCGTACAATACAAAGAGGGATCCCTCCGTCCAGGAACATGCTATATTAACTAAACTTTCAGAATCTATCAAAGGGACCATGATCTACAAAATACATTATATAGTTAAAATATGTAACGATTGAGTCGCATAAACTCTACCGTAAATACGCATACCGTGCGCCTGCGGGTGCCCGCGACTGTGAGTATGCGCACGCACGGGAGAGCGTACGCATGCGCAGCGCGGACGTGTATGAGGTGCAAATATGGCAGTGTGTATAGAGATATTTTTCTGACTTTGACAGTCCACCCTTTGGCAGTCAACAATAACTGCCACCTTCTAAAACATTTCAAAAAGAGAAAAATATATGTCAGGGGTTAATACATTTCCATGGTTGGGTAAGGGAGGAGAGTGGAGAAGGTGTGAAGAGGGTATGACCTAGTGAGATAGTAGAAGCATGTGTGTATGAATCCATGTTTGGGGGGGTCATGTATCATCGTGCCGTACGTGTTGTACATCAAGCTTCGAGGCATTGCGAAGTATACATTTGAATTCCTTCTTATCCTGTGGTACGGGTCTGTGGATGGGCTGTCAAACTTTACCGAGCTCTTTTCGGCTTTTGGTTGTAACAAAATGGGGGAGCACATTTTAGTTGATGATACATGAATGGGGGAATATGTGATTGCTGATATCTGTGCCTGTATTCCCTATACTATGTGTGTAATTACCTGAAGGTTGTAGAGATGAAGAAAAGACATAATTACGGTAAATGCAGTGGTATTCTATGTCAGGTAAATGAACATTTGTCGGTTGAAGTCTTGTTCGGTGTCTGTTGAATGCAGTCTTCTTTGTGCTTTTGCCCATAAGGTGCGAGCAAAAGCTTTGTCAATGTCCATAGATTTACAAAAGTGTTGGGCTAGCGTAATTTTAAAATTTCTAGGGAAACTGGGGATCTATGGCAAAGTTCATCAAAAATCTGTGTATCGGGTTGTCAAAACTTCTTCTTTAATCCATCTGTTGTCTGTATATCGGCTCATCAAATTCCTCGTCCAAGTGGGTCTTTTTACCTTGGAGGAAACGGAAAAACAGGTGAAAGAAACGGACCGTAGAAATCGCATTTTTATCACATCATTGTTTCTACATTTGGGTCATAAATCAAATCCATTGGAATTACAGTTTCCTCACTCCTCAGACTCATTACCCTAGTACGACGATTGCACTTCATTAAAGCCTGACCGCATCTAAATATCAAACCAATTGATATGACAACACCTAAGATACATAGAAGAAACTTCCCAACATCCATTATGACTCCTTGAGCCCAGTCTCCTAAACCAGAGAACCAATTTCGCGGGTTCAACCATGACACCCAACCAGTCAGCTCATTACCTACAGCAGCAAGAGTGAGATTGTGTCTCCTGCGAAATTCCCACTTCAGTTGGAGAATATCGTCCATCTTTTGGTCTAGGACCTCGACCGGGTCCTCGGTGCTATTCGTAATATATGTGCAACATTTCACGCCGTATTGTGTTGCCAGTGTGACACAATATCTGCCTGTCACTGCTGTGAGGTAATTAAGAACCATTCTATGCTGTACCAGTTCTGTTTTATAAGCTTGAAGTTCTCTTCCAGTATACCTGAAGGGTTAAATATGCTATATGAACTGTTATGTGCTAGTATAAATACGTACCATCCTGTGCCGGGTACCTTTATCTGTTCATACAATGTGTCTCCTTGTCAGGGACAGCTACATTCCAGACTAAATCTGTTATCTCTATTTCTACTTCTGTTACCAATCTTCCCAGAGGTTTCTGTTTTCTGCCCAGTAACTACTAACGAGCCAATAAGAGTGTAACACATGTCAGTTACACCCATGTACGTTGTCTTTATATACCTTTGTTAACCTTATAATAAAGCAGAGTAATTCTTAACCACTGACTCGTGTGCTGTCTGTATGGGGTTAAGAACTGCTTTCACTGGTACCAGAGATGGTTACATCGAGGAGGCACAAAAAGGGTTAAATTCCCTTCAGCTGGGGGCTAGGTCCGGGATCTAGGTGATCGTCCCCTGCCCGGTAAGATAGAGAATTTTATTGTCTGTCTTTTCCGTTCAGGGATTGCGATTACTACTAGATATGAACTCATTCCGTGTTCCGGGAACACGTGACCAAAAATACAATCCAAGTCTGGGACTTGGCAGAAAAGAAACTTGTTTTCTTAAAGGCGCCGGGCGCCACATACAGGTATCAGGGATACCAGGACCAGGGGTCCACGAAATCTTTAAAAGGCACAGGTATCTGGGATACCATAAGATGGACGAGAAGTCCAAATAACAACGCCTCCTCGATTTGATCACCTAAATGTTTGTATGTTTGTCTTATAAGTACTTATATTGTAATTTTTTCTATTAAGGACACTCAGTGAACGGGTGGTAAGTGCACGGGCGCTGAGTCTCAGAGGGCATTGTTGTTTACAGTGATTTTAAGTACATTTGAAAGTTGATTTGTAACAAAATAACATTGTCCACGATTGCAGAGATATTAATTGTACGGGTTTTAAGTGTACGTACATTTGGTATCACAAATTGTGCTGTTATTCCTTATCTTTTGTACTCACCCTCCTCCCTCATGTGCTTACCCTTTTCTTACTTTAATAATCTTCAGCTGCACCAAATCCAGCAGCTTTCTGCCACCTGATACTTATTCCAGTGTCATCTGCTGATGTAGCTATGTTTATTTACCCTGTACTTGTCCTATATTGTAGCCAACTGTAAGTTGCTGTTTTCTTGTTTGATTATTTGCTTATGTACTCTGTAATTGGGCGCTGCTGAACCCTTGTGGCGCCATATAAATAATAATAATAATAATCTTCTCTGTTCTGTCTCTGGTAGTTTATGTAGGAATGTGTAATCCCACATGTTACCAATGATTTATGATCAGATCAGCTGAATGCATACATAGACTATTGTTTCCCTTCCCTGTTATTTGTGAATTCTTTTAGAAATATATTGCGTGGGTGGGCAAGTATGGTGTACACGCATTATATGACAGTGTGTTTGGAACAATCTATGTTTTTTTTTTATGATAAAGATTGTTATTAATTCAGTTTAGACACGTTAGTTACTTGTTGATAATATGGGATTCAGACCAGAGTAAAGAGAGACTGAATGTGCTGCTTGTCTCTCCCAGCAGCAGCAGTAACTTGCAAACAGAAACCTAGTGAGAATGTGACTGAATTCTGGAAGTGATTTAAAAAGTGTTGGTCAGAGGAGGCAGGTCTCACCCTAGTTAATACCACAACTTACTCATTTCTACATTTATAAACAACTTGTTGCCAACAGTGTCATTAACTGTAAAACAGAGTGTTTCCAGTTGGATTTCTGATAATTTTAAAGATTTTGAAAAACATTTATATGAGAAAGAAAGCAGCAGGTTGTTTTGAAATGAGGAAATCTGTCAGTACAGGAACCCTCACCGCCAGCGGGACACCCCACAGAATAGGGGGCCCCCTGCACTTCCGAGCAGACGACATACATCCTGCTTTAATTGCGGCAAGGATGGACATTGGGCTAGGGACTGTCCTTAACCCTTAGCATACTTAAACAACCACTGCTGCCTGAACCTGCCCACACTAACAATACTCCCAGAGACGCCCCAAGGTTCCAAATTGACTGACAGGGACAGCCCCGCTGACGGGGCCCGGAGGAGAGTGTCCCGACTTTCATGCAGCTCACTGGTCACTGGAAGGACAGTGAAGCCACCACCAGTGTCCTGTGTAGGGACCAGTACCATGAATCCTTAAAAAAGTCCGCTCCTTCAATAGGAATCAATGGGATACCCACAAAAGCTTATTCCACTGTACCTATCCCTATTGACACACCACCTGAGTTAGAGACTGTAAACCCCCAGGTATGGTCAGAGGGGCCCTATGACACTGGCCTAATATCTTGTACCCCCTACAAGGCCACACTGAAACCTGATGTACACCCCTTTACCAGAAACAATATTCATTGTCTAAAAGAAAAAATAGAATGTCTTAGACCTATGGTACAGCAATTTTTAGAGCAAGGCATTCTTAGACATGTAGTATCCCCATACTGCACACCAGTTAACCCTGTAGCAAAAGTAGATGGGACTATAAGGTTTGTGCAAGATCTTAGAGCAATTAATCAGCTAATTGTTCCCATTGCACCAATTGTACCTGATGTAAACTCACTCCTCTCAGCCATCCCTGTAGATGCTGCATTTTTTTCAGTGATTAATTTTAAAAAAATGCATTTTTCAGCATACCAGTGGACCCCCCAGACACAGTTACTTTTTGCTTTTTCTTTTGAGGGCAAGCAGTTAACATGGTGCAGATTACCACAGGTATGTTTATTCACCTGTTGTGTATAGCATTGTACTCCAAGCCACATTGGCTCCCTGGCACCCCCCCTATGGTCCTGTCCTGCTACAGTATGCAGATGATCTGCTTCTCTGTAGTCAAACTGTTAAACTGGCTCTGTGAATGTGGACACAAAGTGTCAAAAGCAAAAATGCAATGGTGTAAAAAGCATGTTGATTATCTGGGTTTTGTACTCACAGAGGGAGAAAGGAAAATCAGTCCACAACGCATTCAGTCTGTATTGGGCCTGGTCACCCCAACTACTCAGAAGGAAATGTTATCCTTTCTGGGCATGATTAATTATTGTAGACAGTGGATATCTGATTGTTCCTAATATGACAATATCTTGAGACAAGCTACTCTCAATAACAAACCTAAACAGATTCAATGGTCACAAGAAATGTTAACTGCATATGAAAGTCTAAAATGTATGTTGGTAAAAAGTTCGGCACTGAGCCTCCCAAACTGTACTGCCGTTTCATTTATATGCAAGAGACAACTGTAAACCATGGCGGGGGTACTAACTCACATGGAGGCAAACTGCGCCCTGTGGTATTCCTGTGTCGGTCCAAGGTATGCCTGCCTGCCTCAGAGCACTGGCAGCTTGTGCAATGGTGGCTGAGATGGCAACTACACTCACCTTAGGTCACACAACAATTCTACACACAACACATGATGCAGTAGCAATACTTAACGGCTTGCATACACAGCACATGTCAGCCCAACGCCTTAGTGGGTATGCAGTCCTATTGCAAAGCAACCCATCCCTCATCATCAAATATGCAAACACGTCATCAGGCCCAGCACCCATTCTTAATGCACTCCTAGGACAAAAGGGTCCCCAAGATGACATACCTGACGACCATGACTGCTCAGCATCAATAGAATCAGAGACCTCCCCGAGATTAGACATGTCCCCTGTGCCAATACCCGGTTCAGATAATGTCTTTGTTGATGGCTCCTGTAGCAGACCAAATGACTCCACATACCAAGCAGGTTATGCCGTTGTGCGCCTGCCCAATGACATTCTTGAAGTAAAGCCCATACCTTACCAATCGGCACAGGCTGCAGAGCTCATAGCCCTTACCAGAGCCTGCCAAATGTACCAAAACAAACCTCCTCCATGCCACCACACAGCCCTGACATTGCAATTTTGCACTGTAGGGCCCATACTGGTGGCAGGGACGACATATCAGAAGGAAATGCCCTTGCTGACAGAACTGCCAAAGAAGCAGCTCTACAACCCATTGCCCAGTCCCATATGACTGTCATGACCCCCCCTGCCATTAATGATCAATATCTTATCACGGAACTACAGGCCACAGCCTCCAACAAGGATTTGGATGACTGGATATATCCTGTATTGCAGAAAAATCCCAAATTAGGATTAATCTGCAAAGAGGGGAAACCTTGTATACCCCAAACAAGTGCCCCTTTGTTCATTACTCACTACCATGGGGTAGGACAAACTAAGGAAGGCCACAGGAGGTACCTTCCACAAATGGAAACAGGTCCTTCCCATTATCCTAGCAGAAATCAGAATGACTCCTCAAAAGACCCTAGGTTATTCACCCTTTGAAATACTTATGGGTAGGCCCTTCCCTACACCTTGGGCTAAGAAACCATTAATAGTACAGGAAGGTGATTTAGAACTTATAAAGGAAGAATATGTTAGGTCCCTTATAACGAAACTAGATGAAATTGAACACAAGGTTGTTTGTAAAAATCCTTCTAACCCACAGGAACCGACACATCCTTTTCAAGTCGGAGACAAAGTCGTTGTGAAAGTGCTCCCGAGGAATAAAGGTCCAGGAGATTTCACCTATGGTCCAGAGACGGAAGTCGTGGCAGTGACCAGGACGGCTGTCCTTACTGAAGAGGGGCCCACATGGATTCATGCATCCCGAGTAAAGAAGGTACCCAGACCAGACCGTGAGGGAGATTCCAGAGAGGTACTAACGGGGGCAGACAGCCCTGACCTCCAACATGGAGAAGAGGACCCTTTTGCTGACAAAACAAACCCAGAATTCTACTCAAATATGGACTCTGATTACCCTACTCATACTTGCCTATCAGACACCCATATCCAGAACTGAAGTAGATATTACACAAACGAATGGACAAACCTCCCTATGGTATAATTCATCCAGCACTCATGTGGCCACATATACTGTAGAATATAAAGATTTTCTTTCAAACTATATGTGGAAAATTAGAGCAAATAGATAAGGTATAGGAACAGAAATTGTTTATGTTTGTGTTACCAGCAAGAATTGGGGAAAGAACTGTGATCATTGGGGAGCCGTGGGATGGAACACTGGTATTGATTGGGGTCACAAACCCAGCGAGGCTTTAAGCAAGAAGGATAAAAATAACAAGTACTTAATGATGGGGAAGTGGACATTATAGTCAAAAGATAATAACAGGGAATACAAACATTTCACCTAAAAGACATGTACGCCCTGCTCAAAATCTAACAAACCACGGCCCAACCCCATCATGCCTCACATAACTACATTCAAGGATATAATAGCCATAGATAACCCCACATTTAAAGACACTATGGCCATTGAGACTGGATTTTCTGATATTAATTTTTGGGTTGGAATGGATGAAATATAATATAAAGAAGCATAATGTGAGCAATTGTTATGTATGTGGTAAATCTAGACCTCATTTAGGCACGGTCCCTTTAAATATCCCACTATCTCAAGAAAGCTGTTTTCTTTTTAGTCTCTACAATGATACAAAAACCAATGACAGTGATTGTGAAACATGGAAAAAGGAATACCCCATACTATCAAAGAACCCCAACCCAGGTAGCACAATAACCATATACCCAGGTAATTACACCTGCTATATATCAAACACTACCTCAGGGAAGGATTTAAAAATCTTTCATCCAGGGTACTGTACAGAAAAAAAGAACTACCGTCTTAGTTAATCAAACTAAGTCTTTAGGTGACATTTATTACATCTGTGGAGATATGAAGCTAAGAACTAAATTAGACACTGCATGGAAAGGGGAATGCGTCCTTGCCAAAATAATTATGCCCCTCCACATTCTTCCAGATGATGAACAAATATCCCCTCCTGTTGTTTCCCCCAATAAAAGGAAGAGGGAACTCCCAGGAGGTAGTTTTGATCCACATGTATATATTGATGCAATAAGGGTCCCAAGAGGGGTGCCAGACAAATTCAAAGCTAGAGATGAAGTAGCTGCAAGATTTGAATCCTTAATCCCTATAATAACTGCTAATAAAAATGTTGCATGGATTAATTGTATCTACTATAATCAGCAGAGATTTGTAAATGACACAAAATATGCTCTTAAGGGTCTTTCTGAGCAACTAGAAGCCACTTCCCAGATGACATTCCAAAACCAAATGGCCCTTGATATGATACTAGCAAAAAAGGTGGTACTTGTGTTTACATTAGTAAGGTAGAAGGGTGTTGTACCTATATACCTGACAATACAGGCCCTAATGGTAAAGTTACCTTAGCCATAAATAAACTAGATGATTTATCCATAGAGCTAAAAAAAGAATTCAGGTATTGATAATCCATGGAGCCAATACTTTGGTTGGTTTGAAAATTGGAAACAGGGTCTTGTTCAACTAGGAATCTACATATTGATTGTGATAGCAATCTTTTGTGTTGTTTTCTTTTGCATTATACCCTGCTGCAGAAAACTCGCCACAAAAGGTATTGAAAACTCGCTTATGTATGAAGCCGTCCTTACAATCCCTCCTAACTCCCCTGCAGCCTATAAGCAATACCTAACTGAATATAGAAATAAAAAGCTCTATGAAAAGAATCATGTTATATAAATATATGATTCTAAGAGGGGATTGAAGGGTTAAATATGCTATATGAACTGTTATGTGCTAGTATAAATACGTACCATCCTGTGCCGGGTACCTTTATCTGTTCATACAATGTGTCTCCTTGTCAGGGACAGCTACATTCCAGACTAAATCTGTTATCTCTATTTCTACTTCTGTTACCAATCTTCCCAGAGGTTTCTGTTTTCTGCCCAGTAACTACTAACGAGCCAATAAGAGTGTAACACATGTCAGTTACACCCATGTACGTTGTCTTTATATACCTTTGTTAACCTTATAATAAAGCAGAGTAATTCTTAACCACTGACTCGTGTGCTGTCTGTATGGGGTTAAGAACTGCTTTCACTGGTACCAGAGATGGTTACATTGAGGAGGCACAAAAAGGGTTAAATTCCCTTCAATACCTAAACGTGTCATCATACATTTCAGTGATATTATCTAACAAATTTGCAAGCGCAGATATGTATTTATAATTCAACACTCCTCTGGCGGTGCGAGTGATGTCTAACGCGATTAGAAACTGAATCCCGGTGGATTCATGGATCATGTCAGAGGCCGGATGCTCTGTTCTTTCTATCAGGTGCCGTTTAACTACGTGCTCGTAATGGGTGTGAGTATAAGGAGTTTGGGCAACACGGTGTATGTCTTTCATTTTGTCATGTGATACAGTCATTACTTCAGGCAGTACTTTTCCAATGTAACACAATCCTTCAGAGTTTGGGGCAAGCCACTTATACGCCTTTCTCCCGCATATGAAATATGCATCATCGGGGAGAACATATGGGACGGAGTAGGACATAACCATATTACACACCTTCCATGTGAAATCTCCTAACCCTAATTCTTCCATCTGCTTAGTACACGTATCAGGTTGTACGATATGTGCACAGTATCCTGGTGATACCTCTCCAACTCTCGTAATCCTATTTCCTAAGGTATACCTATATCGGAAAGATTTTCCTCTACTGGCTATGTGGCGTATAAGCTCTGTATCTGTAGGCATTCTATCTGCTCTATGCGAAAAGGTCATGGTTTGGTTACTCCATGACACTTCCCAATTTCCCGGCTTTCGGGGATTGGAGATGTTAAAACATAATAGGGACCTATCCACATGGTATTGGTGGAGCTTCAAACTAGGAGGGCTGGAGATATTAAACCTCCTGTCCACCGGTCTCCCACCACTTAACTCAAATACCTCCCCTAACGTTAAAGGAAATGGTACTAGCCCTGATTTGCTATGACCTTGAGGTACTTGAGAGCATACCCAACAATCTGTTTTATTTAACACACTACCCACTAAGGAGTGATAGTCACTCAATGGATGCCGGTCCATATGGATATTAAAACTGGATTGGCATTTCTTAATGCACCCATCCTCCACTACGTTGTCACAGAGCCTACAGATACAGTTTTCTTCAGCTAACAATCCTTCACAATTCCTTCTATTGTCAATGCTATCGGATCGTTTTCTGATACTCGCCTTTACTTGTTGGTTAAGTTGTTCTTGGAAACCTACGCTTCCATCTTTATCATCAGAACCCATTCCAGAACCTCTCTCGACCTCCATGGTACTCTCGCCGGAACAGACTGCTCTGGTCAACATCATGGTCAACAGGAAAATCCGGATCACAGTCTCTTGGGGCAAGTCCATCTTGTAGGAGGAAACGGAGAAGAATGAGAAGGGGGAAAAAATAATTTGAGGGAGAGGGGATGGGAAGTTGGAGAAAAACAATAAAAGGGAACAGGGGATCGACAACTGCTTTTGGTCTTGTGATTTTCAATGCTCAGGTGCCGCCTCAATCCTCCTGGAACAGACACTCCAGTGATACAACCTCTACCGTCTGTTCCTTATCACGGGACCTCTCTGGATCAGCAACCTTCTTACAGTGGGACGAATGAACCCAAGTCTCTCTCTCAGCAACCTTCAATGCTGTAGTGCTAGTCAATAAGACCTGGTATGGTCCTTCCCATCTGTCAATAAGGCAACCTGAGCGTAGAAAATTCTGTATCATTACATAATCCCCAGGTTCAATGTCATGACAATTACTATCTGGTAAATCAGGAATCACCAACTTCAGATTATCATTTTGATTCCTTAACTGTTTACTCATGTTAATCAAGTATTTTACAGTCACTTCATTGTTACACTTCAAATCATCCTGAGGGTTAATCATAACATGCGGTTGTCGACCAAACAAGATTTCAAAGGGAGACAGATTAAGAGGGGACCTGGGAGTGGTTCTGATGCTGTACAGTACAATGGGTAAAGCTTCTGGCCATGTCAATCCTGTCTCTGCCATCACTTTACTCAGTTTATTTTTAATAGTGCTGTTCACTCTTTCCACTTTCGCACTCGCCTGTGGACGGTATGGAGTGTGCAGCTTGCTATCAATTCCCATCAACTTACACATTCCTTGAAAGACATCACCTGTAAAATGGGTACCCCTATCACTTTCGATAATTCTAGGGATACCATATCTACATACAAATTCCTGCACAATTTTCTTAGCAGTAAACATAGCGGTATTTGTGGCCGCCGGAAATGCTTCGACCCAATTTGAGAAAACATCTATACAAACAAGTACATATTTCAAATTTCGACAAGGGGGTAATTGTATAAAGTCAATCTGTATTACCTGGAAAGGGCCGCCGGCAGGTGGGATATGAGATGGTTCTGTAGGTATTGCCTTTCCGATGTTCTTTCTCAAACAGGTAAGGCATGACATTGCTCTTTTACTCGCATGAGATGAAAATCCTGGGGCACACCAATATGCTCTTACCAACTTGCACATCCCTTCCTTGCCCAGATGAGTCAGCCCGTGAGCTGCCTCAGCTAAACATGGAAGGTATGCTCTGGGGGCCACTGGTTTACCGTGTCCATCCGTCCAGAGTCCTGAGGACTCCTGGCCATATCCTTTTGCCTTCCAGACTGCCTTTTCCTGTGTGGAACACAAATTTTGCATCTCACACAACTTCTGTGTGTTGATGGTATTAAATACCATCAGTTGTGTGGTGTCTGTCTGTCTGGGGGTACCAGCTGCTAACTTAGCAGCTTCGTCTGCTCGGCTGTTACCAAGTGATACTGGGTCTTGGCTATATGTGTGTGCTTTACATTTGATAACAGCCACTCTGTCGGGTTCCTGTATCGCTGTTAGAAGCCTTTTTATGTGAGCTGCATGCGCTATCGGTGTACCAGCTGCCGTCATGAAATTTCTGAGGCGCCATAGGGCTCCGAAATCATGGACTACCCCGAATGCGTATCTAGAGTCGGTGTAGATATTGGCTGATGTGCCCTTAGCCAATTCACATGCTCTGGTTAGGGCGACCAGTTCAGCAACCTGGGCTGAGTGAGGTGGGCCTAGCGGTTCCGCTTCTATGGTGCCTTGGTCGTCTACGACTGCGTATCCAGTACACAAGTCTCCCGAGTCTGACTGTCTATGACAACTACCGTCCGTGTAGAACGTAAGTTCTACATCTTCCAGTGGGTTGTCACTGATGTCAGGCCTTGCGGTAAAATTTTGGGTCAAATATTCCATACAATCATGTGTGTCTTCCTTTGTATTAAATCCTCCTTCCCCACCACTCTCATCCTCCACCCTTTGTGCCTGTCCAGGCACACCTGGGAGATATGTTGCAGGGTTTAATGCACTGCATCTCCTTATGGTGATGTTTACGGGGGCCATTAGTGCCAATTCCCATCTTGTAAACCGCGCTGATGAGACGTGCCTGGTTTGGGCAGAATCTAGCAAGGCTGACACTGCATGTGGTGTATGAATTGTGAGGTTGTGACCTAGCACTACATCTTCGCTTTTCGTTACTAGCAATGCTATCGCAGCAACGCTTCGCAAGCATGTGGGGAGGGATCGCGCTACCGTGTCTAGCTGAGCGCTGTAATATGCTACTGGCCTGCTGGCATCACTGTGCTTTTGGGTTAGTACGCCTGCCGCGCAACCAGCACTTTCTGTTCCGTACAGCTCAAAGGGTTTCCCATAGTCTGGCATACCTAATGCTGGTGCCTGCGTTAGGCACTGTTTAAGTCTCTCAAATGCCGTCTCAGACTCGTCTGTATGCGAAATCCGATCAGGTTTGTTTGAGGAGACCATCTCCTGCAAGGGTAACGCTAGAATGGAAAACCCTGGGATCCAATTACGGCAATACCCACACATTCCTAAAAATGTTCTGATCTGTTGCTGGGTTTGTGGCAGAGTCATGTCTCTAATAGCTTGAATTCTATCAGCGGTCAGGTGTCTCAGTCCTTGTGTTAGACAGTGTCCCAAATATTTTACTTTAGTTTGGCATAATTGTAACTTGTCTTTGGAAACCTTGTGTCCTGTGTCTGAAAGATGAAACAGGAGCTGTTTCGTATCCTTCAGGGATGCTTCCAATGAATCAGAACACAGTAGTAGATCATCCACGTACTGTATTAATACTGATCCACTCTCTGGTTGGAAAGACTGTAAACAATCATGCAAAGCCTGGGAAAATATACTTGGACTATCTATGAATCCTTGTGGTAATCGAGTCCATGTGTATTGGACTCCTCTGTATGTAAATGCAAACAAATATTGGCTGTCAGGGTGCAGAGGTACCGAAAAGAAAGCGGAGCAGAGGTCAATAACAGTGAAAAATTTCGCAGTGGGAGGGATTTGCATTAGGATGACAGCTGGATTTGGCACTACGGGGAACTGACTCTCAACTATTTTGTTAATCCCCCTTAGATCCTGCACTAGCCGGTAACCCCTCCCCCCACTCTTTTTCACAGGGAAGATGGGACTATTGGCAGTGCTGGACGTTCTTACCAGAATGCCCTGTTGTAGCAAGCGCTCTATTACTGGGTAAACTCCTAACTCCACCTCTGGCTTCAGAGGGTACTGTGGGATTTTTGGAGCTATCCTACCATCTTTTACTTGTACAACTACCGGAGCTACGTTTGCCATTAATCCAGTGTCCTGTCCATCTTTAGTCCAAAGTGACTCTGGTATCTGAGATGTCATTTCTTCTACTTGGGAGGGAGTCCTATTTGTCATAATGGTATGTGACATTAATTTTGATGGGGAGTCTAACATGTCTCGCACTTCCTGAGCGTGATTCTCAGGTATGTCCAAGAATACACCTTCAGGAGTACAATAAATGACGCACCCCATTTTACACAGTAAGTCTCTTCCCAGGAGATTAGTCGGTGCCGATGCAGCCAGCAAAAAGGAATGATTGGTATGTAAAGGCCCTATTGTAATCTCGGCTGGTTTGCTAACAGGGTAATGCTGGACTACTCCTGTTACTCCCATGGCTGGAATTGTCCTACCAGTGGTTCTCATGCCCACTGTCGAATTTATCACTGATTTGGCCGCCCCCGTATCTACAAGAAAGTTTAATGATTTACCAGCTACATTAATTGCAACTTCGGGTTCACTTCCAAGGCTTGCAATCAATTTTACTGGCTGCAGATTACAGGTATGGCCACACCCCTATTGGGTATGGTGACCTCCCTGAATCCCGCTGGCAGCAACTACTTGTGAGGGAGTTAGCTGGGAACTACCAGAGGCGTGCCAGTCTCTGTTCGGGGGGTATCTTTTTGTTTCCCCTGTATGTGGCTCATAACTCCGTCTCTGTGGACCCTGATCCCAATGTCGTGTGTCGTGTCGTTGTCTAGGGGGTTGATAAGATTTTTGTACATTTCTCGATCTACAGTCTCGTGCAAAGTGTCCTTGTTTGTGACAAAAATAACATGTTACCACATTTGACTTACCCACAGGGTTTGGTGATATTAACACAGGCTGTTTTGTGGTCAGGGCCTGTATACTTACTGACATTAACTTATCACCTTGTGACTCCCTGTGTCTGGTGATATTCCGGTCGTGATCAATAGCAGCCTCTCTCAAAGTAGCCACAGACAGACCTCGCCAACATGGTTGTGTGGTCTGTACCCTAGTCTTTAATGACTCTTTTAAACCATCCATCAGTACCGATACTGCTACTTCTCGATGGTTTATGTTTGTTTTAATGTCCTCTATGCCTGTGTATTTTGCCATCTCTGATAATGCTCTGTGAAAATACTCTGCAGCTGTTTCTGACTCCTTTTGTTTAATGGAGAATATCTTGTTCCATTTAACTACCGCTGGGAAATACTCCTTTAACTGTAAACTTATTCTTTTTACATTATCTTTGTTGTACACATCTGTAAGAGGTACATCCTGATCTAATCCACAGTCAACTAAAAATTGAGCTGCGTCGACATTGGAGGGTAAACAAGCTCTTAGCAGTACTTGCCAATCTTTATTATTGGGCTCTAAAGTGTTTCCTAGGTCTCTGATGTATTTTTGGCTAGCAACTAAATCTTTTCTAGGGTCAGGGAATTCAGACACTATGGTCCTTAATTCCATTCGGGTAAACGGGCTATACATGGCGATGTTCCTAACAGGAGTGACTCCTGAAGTGTCCGTTTTCCCATTTGGCACTACTATTACCTTAACAGGATTAATTCTAACAACATCATTCTGTGTAGATTCTGCAGTTTGTGGTGAAATAGTTTCAGCATAGTGTATGGTGCCGTACTTACCCGTTGATACGACCTCACCTGTCCCTCCGCTAGGGGGCTTTGTTACTAATCTTATGGGTTGGGCCGTGCCTACTGTTGTTTCTGATATGGTGGCTGCTAGAGAGAGCGCTGATATTGTTGCCGATTCGTCCTCTTGATCACACTCCTGGGGAAAGTTCAAAACAGGGTACAACTTGCACGGGTTAATACTTGCATTGGTTAATTGGTTAACATTATCTTTAACATTTACACAGTTGCTAAGTGTTTGTTTGTTACACCTTAGTGCGTCATTCTCCGCAACCAATTTTTCTCCTGATATGTATGGTGGCGGTGGGGCCGTGGCTATCAGTTTCCTGATCGAGCCAGATCCCGCCGCCTGAGCCAATCCTCTCTGTATGTCACCCTCCTGTTGCCACAACTGCAAATAATCATAATGCTTGATTCGTCTCTTTGCTGATTTAATGAGACATATCCTTCTCCTTAAATTCGTTAACACTTCTGTGCTGAAGCTACCTACTCTTGGGAATTTCTCCCCGTCATGTACTGTCATTCTCTCCCATTCATCACATAAAGCTTCTGTGTGACTTCCGTACTTTTCACACATTACGTACCTGCCGACCCGACTGGTCGGTTTATAGAATCAACCCGAACCGAGGTTGATCGCCCCCTTCCTGAACAACTGGCCCCCATAATTTGCAGGTGTTACGGAACCTTACAAAAAACCAAGATATTCACGATAGGTTGGCGGTGAAGTTTACCGAGCACCTCACTCACTCGCCCACGCCGACCAATACGACCTGATCACACTGATATAGTGCTGGCGTACTCGACCCAGGGCCCCTATTAACCTTTGTTTACTGGAACATGTGAGTGTGATCCGCAGAGCATTAACCCTTTCCAGTAATGGTGTGGTTGTCAGATAGTTCCTGAGTGACCAGCGAACTTCCCTTTTTGAAAAAAATAAAAAATTACACAAATCACGTTAGAATGTACAAATAGCGTTTATGACCTTCGTACACAAATAGTACCGGTCAGGTTTACTAATGCACACAATTACGTGCGGTACAATCGTTCAGCACATAAGCAACTAATCTTATGTACGGAGCGACCAGCGGAATCGAAAATTGCGGCTGCGAATTCCTTCAGCAAGAGCTTGTATGGCCTATATGGGTGTTGCACCAACCCTTTTTTTTGGTGTTGTGCCTGTGGACTCTATAGCGGACTTCCTTGTCTGCTGTACCTAGACCTCCTGGTCTGTTATGACCTCCTGGTCTGCTACAGTATGACCTCCTGGTCTGCTATACTCTAATGCTCAAATTTTATGTTTAACCAAGGATGCCTCCCTAGCCACCGTGCATGTCACTTACACGTATGTACCTCACGAGAACTCGATGATTTCTTTTGGTTCAATCCTCAAAATCGTAAAACCAAACACTCACTCACCACATATACACTTTTGTTTCTATTTCTATTTCTGCGCAGAAATTTCTCTTTAGACCAGATGTGTTACAAATTAGGAGAAGGATCTGTTAATTTAAATTTCGAATTTAAAATAGATTTGCGCTACTTATCGCCTGTTGCGCTATTTATCGCCTGTTGCGTTACTTATCGCTTGTTGCGCTATTTATCGCCTGTTGCGTTACTTATCGCCTGTTGCGTTACTTAAAAATCAACACTATCGTGTGACTTGAGTTACGTGGGCGTACCCAGACGCTCCGTTGCGTAATTTACGCTGCGTGCGTCGGCCCTTTGCGTACGCGAGTCTCTCCCTTTGTTAGAGACATGTGTACACCAGTCTTTGTCCACCATAACACAACTAACACGTTTATCAATGTAGATGATCCTCGATCATCTACCGCACACCACACCAATCTTTCCTTTTACCTTTAGGTAGAGCTGTGTGTATTTCTATACCTTAACTGTATTACCTTTACTCTTTAACTATGAAATAGCGGCAAATCTCTCTTAGTACGTTTATCAATTATACAATGGCAAACAGGAGAGTGATATATGAAAATACACGAATGAAAAGAAATGCAGATATGCGTGCGTGTGTACGCAAGACAGAAATAAACAGTTTTAAAAAGACACTATCGTTTTGTTCTTACCTCCGGTCCCGGATTCCTTCAGCACCCTTTACTAAGCGAAGCAGACGCTTATCCAAACAGCACTACGAGGAATATGACCTCCCGCCCTTTGCTGCTGGATAATGTCTGCTGAAATTACCTAGTGCAGATATGTGAAGGACGGGCGAGCCGCCAATTGATAAAGCTAAATATTTATCTTATATAAAACCCTTTATGAGGTCTAAGAACACTGTACGTTATTCACGTATGGAGTACCGTAAGGGTACGCTCGTTGCGTAGCAATCGCTTAGCCGTAGTCGAGACGCTCAAGCGTCACGTTCGCTCACGGCCAAGAGATCACAGGCAGGCACGCTATTGGCTGCTGTCTAACGTAATGATTCGCTATAGCGTAGCGGACGCTCGTGACCACGAGGAGATCACCAGCGGCGCTGACGCTCACAATGTTAAACCTTTATATCTAAACCATAAACAATGTAATATGCTGTAAAGCCTTAGTGTAGAGATAGGGTGTAGATGCAACCTAGTGTAACCTTATTAACTTAAAAGCTGTTTGAGCATCACCGACGCTCTGTGAATACTTAACACTACAAGAAATACACAGATACCTGGGCTTAGGGTCCAACGCCTAATATATATATATTTTATGAATGATATACTTGCAAAAGAATTAACACAATACAAGTCATACACTACAATATAACATAGACTACCTAACCAGATAACTACACAGGAAATACAATACAATACAATTATGTTTTAAGGGAAAATAAGAGAGAAAGAGGAGAAGAGAGAGAGAAATGGCTCACAATAACAGTAAGAACAATATGATTGCGGAGAAACACTTACGCACAAGGGGAACGATCGCATGCGCCTCTGGACATCCAGCTCCCGATTTTCAGCAATGATAACCGTTGAAGAGTGAGCTGGATGTGATCGGCTTGTCTATTTATGCCCCACACACAATACAATTCAATGGTCCCTACAATCTCATTGTTCATTGGACACAGGAATTCGGCTTCGCATTATAACAAAAGGTCATAGGTTGATTCATACAGGTGGGCTGTGACGATTTCCAACAGCTCAGGTGGGTGGGATACTGGGTTTCCCGCCGCATGGCTAAGTAAGAGCAAATAATAGTAAATGGACATAAACATCTTATGTCCATAACTATTCGCACGAGCGATTAATCCGCTCCAAACCAACACCGGAATATTGCTAATTAAATACTCTTCCGATGGGTACTAAACACCACTGTATGACTCCTGTTAGACCCTTCGTACAATACAAAGAGGGATCCCTCCGTCCAGGAACATGCTATATTAACTAAACTTTCAGAATCTATCAAAGGGACCATGATCTACAAAATACATTATATAGTTAAAATATGTAACGATTGAGTCGCACGCTACGATCACATAAACTCTACCGTAAATACGCATACCGTGCGCCTGCGGGTGCCCGCGACTGTGAGTATGCGCACGCACGGGAGAGCGTACGCATGCGCAGCGCGGACGTGTATGAGGTGCAAATATGGCAGTTTGTATAGAGATATTTTTCTGACTTTGACACTATATACACACATCTGTTTTTCATATGGAATCCGATCCGGATTTATGAAATTCCACGGAATCATAAGAAGAAACTAAGAACGCGCTAGTTAAGTCTCAGTTTCTATTTTCTGTTGTGCACTATATGGGTGAGGGGTGAAGGAAAACCTCCTTAGAAACTTCGAGACTATACCAGCTGCTAAATTTGCACACGACGGTATCCTATTCATTTCTGTATTGTACGATTTTCTTTTCCTTCAATAGTGACATCATTGTGCTGCATTAACAAGTTTAAATTAAGAGAAACCCGCAAGTCCACCTTTGATTATGTTTTTAGAGAGGAGGGGGACTCCACAGTATTAGTAGATGAAAACTTAGAAGGACTAATGAAGAAATTAGAGGGGGTCCTCCTGAGGGAGAGTATGATCCCCAAAGGATTAAAAATTCAAAAAAAATGCCACATTCTCCTCGTCAAATGAGGCTTTTTCATTGGAGTGGAATCAGATTCTTAAAACTTGCTCCCTGTCCTTAATTAATTTGATTGTGGTAGACAGGAAACAAGAACTTACAAAGTTAGAAATGGAAATTGCTAACTATAGAACTCTGATCCAACCATTTAAAGATCTTCAGGAGTTCAAAGACTTCGAGCAAAGGATAGAGAATAGTTTGAGAAAGAATGAGAAAGCGTTAATAGAACGAAAAGTGAGGAAATTCAACAGAGACAAAAAAAGCGAGATTTCGGGAGAACAAGAAATAACAACAGAAGATGAGGCAGAAGTACTAAGAGAAGAGGAGAGACCGGAAGCCTGAGGAAGGGAAACCGAAACGCGTTGCTGACGGCGGGGACTATCTGTTTGGGACTCAGACGGACCTACCTTTTGGAGAAAAGAACTGGACTTCCAAATGGAGTAACCGGGACTCGCAGAGGACTTCCAGCTTTTTCCTATCTCCTGCACTGTGTGTTTTAACATCTGGTAGGCGTTCTGACTCATCAGTGATTCCCCCTTTTAAATGTAATTTTTATTGTCTGTCTTTTAAAATGGATATTAAAAAACAGTATTATGCTATGTGAGTATCCTCTCTTTTACAAGTTCACTGGGAGGATTTTAATAAAAGAATCTGATTTTAAGAAACTCCTGTGTTCCGATCTCGCTTGGTGAAATATCCATACGCATATACCTCATTGATTGGAGGGGTATATAGAGGTAATTAGACTACAATAAGGTGACCCACATGGGCATAACGGATTTATTATCATCTATCCACTATCCTAAATAACCCTTCAGATTCATCCCTGCTGGGTGAATAAACCACATGCATATACCTCATTAATTTGAGGGGTGCATAGAGGTAATTACAACACCATAAGGGGATTCCCTCCACTTTCTACTCACTCCTTGGGAAAACTATATGGTCTTTTTTCTGCTGGGTGATTTTAATCCACTCGTATATACCTCATTGGTTTGAGGGACTGATAGAGGTAATTATATTTCCATAAGGTGACCAACCTGGGTGTTCTGGATCTATCACCTTTTGGGAAATAGCCTCGTTTCATCTTTTTGTTATAAGAAGTGGAAGTGTTTCAAATATACTACACCATGATATATTTATCTTTTTCTTTTTGAGGAACAAATTGAACAGAAAGGAGCGCCATTTCGCATTTGACACATTTGTATCTTTGAAAATAACAAAACGCAAAAACCCATGCCAGCGGACTGAAAGGGGTCCATGTTGACACATGAGACCCCTTTCCCCGAATGCAGAGACCTCTACGTGACAGCTGTCACTGAAAGGTCTCTTCAGCCAATCAGCGAGTGCAACGTCCTTGCACTCTGCTGATTGGCTCTGCGCGTCTGAGCTTAGACAGCGCATCGCAAAGCCTCTCCATTATATTCAATGGTGGGAACCTTGCGGTTAGCGGTGGGGTCACCTGCCGGTCAGCGGCTGACCGCGGGTAACCCCCCCGCTGACGGCAAAGTTCCCACCATTGAATATAATGGAGAGGCTTTGCGATGCGCTGTCACAGCACAGACAGCGCACAGCCAATCAGGTGAGCGCCACGTAGTAGCGCTTCCTGATTGGCTGAAGGGACCTCAGTGACAGGAGTCACGTGGGGTCCCGGCACATTCGGGGAAAGGGGTCTCATGTGTCAATATGGGACCCCTTTCAGTCCGCAGGATCGGGTCATTGCGTTTTTTTTCTTTGCCATGTACCTGGATTATTTTCTGGACGTGGATGTATCTCTGGACGCTGGAAGGTGAGTATAGTTATCTTTTATTTTCAGGTATCCGTGGATTCTACTTGGAGAAGAGGACCGACTGCTTCGTGTCAACATAGGTAAGTATGTGTGTGTCGGCAGTATGTAATAAAGTTGTACTTGTCACGGTGTGTGTGTCCTGTTTTTATTTGGGTATTTTTCCCCCAGTAGTACTACAGGTACCAGCGGGCCCGTTTTTCTCCCGCATGCTGGTACTTGTGGTTCTCCAAGTACCAGCTTGCGGGGGAGGCTTGCTGGGACTTGTAGTACTATCGGAAAAAACAATATTCAGACATTTTTCTCAAGGCTATCAGCCTCCCATCCGCAGCCCTTGGATGGGGGGGACAGCCTCGGGCTTCATCCCTGGCCCTTGGGTGGCTGGGGGGGGGACCCCTTGATTGAAGGGGTCCCCACTCCCCCAGGGTACCCCGGCCAGGGGTGACTAGTTGGATATTTAATGCCACGGCCGCAGGGCACTGTATAAAAGTGACCGCCGGCTGTGGCATTATCTGTCCAGCTAGTGGAGCCCGATGCTGGTGTAAAAAATACGGGGGACCCCTACTCGTTTTGTCCCCCGTAATTTTTGCACCAGCATCAGGCGCAGAGCCCGGTGCTGGTTTTAAAAATACGGGGGATCCGCTGTCAATTTTGACCGCAGATTTTTAAAACCAGGACCAGCTCGAAGAGCCCGAGGCTGGTTATGCTTTGGAGGGGGGACCCCACGCCATTTTTTTCCGGGTTTTTTCCCGTTTTTTCCTGTTTTTTTAAATCGCGGCAAAATCCGGCAAATCGGCCGTTTTTCGCCCGCGGGACTGTCGAATCCGTTTTTCATTGAATATGGTGAATTCCGGCAGCCACCTGCCGGAATTCACCTGTCGAATTGTGTCGAATTAAAAAACGGCGATAATTTGCCGCGATTCGCCGTGAATTGCATATACCCCTTAGACCTCTTGAGGAGCTCCCACAGTCTCCGGTTCCTTTTTTATACAGGGAGAGGAATCAGAGACACCAAAAATAAGGAAGAGAGGCAGGAGGGGAGGGAAACTGAAGAAAAAGTTCAAACAGAAGCAAAAAGGAAAAAAAGGTAGAAGAAGGCGTCAAAAGAAAGTAGGGGAAAACCCACCTAGGGACATAGATAAACCACCGAATACGGAGGCAAGGGTCAAGATTTTTAACCTCAGCGACCACATCTTGGCCAAGGAGGAGGTTTCACTTCTAGAGAAGGGCCTCAAGTATGCACCGGCACTTTCTCTAAATAAGTTCAATACATATGTGGATTTGCACAAATATGTAAGAAAATTATGTATTAAGAATTTTTTTCTGATGAAGGAAGAAGGGACCACTACAAACATTCCAGAAAATACAAACACCCCTTTTAAACCAAAATCAGTCTTCTATCCAACACATGTTAAGGGAAATTTTATAGAGACCTTCTTGAAATTAGTGTCGGATGACATTCAGCATATGGAAACAAGGATCCCCAGACCCAACCTGACTTCTAAGGAGCGTGAAGCACTTAAAAGATTGAGGGCTAACGAGGATTTGATTATCAAACCCACTGACAAAGGGGGGGGGTAGTCATCATGACAAGGGAGGAATACGAGAACGAAATAATGAGACAAATAGAGGATGGAATTACTTATCGCCATCTAAGATCGGATCCAACAGAAAGAATACAGAAGGCTTTAGGTGAATTGATAGAAGAATACCATCAAAACGGGACCTTGCAGGAAAAGGAAGTGAAATTCATCTGTATTACAGAGCCCGTGATCCCGGTGTTTTACGTCCTGCCAAAGGTCCATAAAGATCCAAAGAAACCTCCAGGACGTCCCATTGTTTCAGGGATAGGTTCGGTAACCTTGAATCTGTCAGAGTATATCGACTACTTCCTACAGCCACTAGTCCCGAAGAATAAAGCCCATTTAAAGGATACAGGAGATTTCCTGAGGACCATAAAGGAAATAACATGGGAGGAGGGACTGATGTTAGTCACGGCCGACGTGAGATCACTTTATACTATAATCGAACATGAGGCAGGCTTAAGATCATTACAGATTGCCCTTGCCAATAGTGAACTCAATAAGGACCTCCAAGAATTTTTACTTAAGGGGGTCAATTTCATATTGCAAAATAATTATTTTTCTTTTAACGGCACCTTTTACCTACAGTGTGTGGGTACAGCCATGGGCACCAGGTTCACTCCAAGTTATGCTAACATCTTCATGGGGCAGTGGGAAGATGAAAAAATCTGGAACCACTGCCCTTTTGGAGCGAACCTGGTGCTGTAGAGAAGGTATATAGACGACGTCTTCTTCGTGTGGAGAGGCGGAGAGACTCTTCTGGATGAATTTTGCATGTACCTCAATACAAACAACCTGAATATACATTTCACCTTTGAAAAAAGTTGTGAAGGGGTCAATTTTCTGGATGTATCAGTGTACGTAGAGAATGGTAATTTTAATACTAGGACTTTTAGTAAACCGACCGACTCAGGAGCCTATATCAATGCCAAAAGCTGCCACCATCCAGACTGGCTAGGTTCCATCCCTGAAGGGCAATTCAGGCGATTGAAAAGGAATTGCACCAAAGAGGAAATTTATCTTACACAAGCAGAGGAGATGCAATCTAGATTTGAAGCATCCGGATATAATAAGGAGAAGGTCTCGGATGCCAAAAACAAAGTAGCCAGAATGGATAGGAATATCCTCCTGCAGCCCAGTAACACAGTGAAGAGAAAGGAAAACTCTGCATTTGAGTGGGCTTTAATTACCACATACAATAGCCAGTACAGGAACATAGAGAAAACTTTAGCAAGGCACTGGAAGATATTACAGAAAGACCCTGTGATAGGTACAATAATTCCGACAAAACCTAAGTGTATCTTCAGAAAAGAACCGAATCTCAAAACCAACTTAGTTAGGAGTGCTTTTCCCCCCAAGAGAGCCATGAGCACAATAAAATCAAAAGGCTTTTTCCGTTGTGGCCTCTGCTTGGGTTGCAGAGGAATCCGGTCGGACACCAGTAAGATCACACAAGTCACCATCAATAAAAGGGATTGGAAGATAAATGAATTTATCACGTGCAATACCTCGAATGTTGTGTATGCAATAGAGTGCACATGTGGCCTCTGGTATTTAGGCCGCACCTCCAGAATGCTAAAAACTTGCATTAGTGAACACTTGAGGAATATAAAGAAAGGCCTAAGTACGCATGCGCTGTCTGAACACTTTAGGGTGGTACATCAGTGTAGCACTTCAGCCATTAAACGTTTTTGCGGAATAAAACATGTAAAAAATAACTGGAGGTGTAAGGATGTGTCAAGTCAGCTAGCCAAGAAATAAATGCAGTTAATATATGAATTGGGCACTCTAAAGCCGGGAGGGATAAATTCTGATTTTGAAGTAAAGTGGTTTCTCTAGTATATACTCCATTTTTTTAATACTAAGGGTTTTAAATACATCTGGTGTTTTTATTCATCTTATGTATCATATTATGTTATAACTCTCTCTTAAAACCGTATTGTATGTTGTGACTTTTTTTTTTTTTTTTTTTATTGCATTCTAGGAAACATAAATATGGACTTTGATTCGGATATGTCTCCATCTGATCATGATGACATCTATCTGTAAGAACTACACCCCTATGGACAGATGACATGGTAAAAATCTAGGACTCAAAAGACCAAGCCCTCGGGTTCCCATAACAACGGGACCGGAAGTGACGTTACGTCTCTAGGGAAAGGAACTGTTTCATGTGAAACTTTAAACAACAACGGAATTGTCCAAAGCAGGGAGGCCAGGATAGGATAGGAATCCTGACCAAAGGAGAAACATTTAATCTGCCACAGGACACCGCAAGAACGGAGCGCTTCGAGCGTCCGGTCCCCATGACAACGGGACCGGAAGTGACGTCGCGCTACAGTGCGCAGAAGGGAATAACACACGGAGAAGCGGGTTGCCACGGCGACGAACCGTGACACAGACTAAGGGGAAGGTGCAGCAAAAGATATGCATACACATCCCTCAGGTTTGTGGAGAGGGAAGTTAAGGTTGGCATGGCAACAAACCCGCCCAGTAGTTTCACATAGGATTGGGATTGGAAGTTGCTATGGACGCTCCGGCAGAGGATCATGGGACTTGTAGGAAATGATAATGTATAGGATTCAGCTTGGCGCCTAGCTTTTTTTTTTAAAGTTAGAATTTTTTATTGAGAATGAACAGTGTCCAAAACAGTAACAATAGTTAGGTTGTACAGGTTGAGGACATAAACATGGATACAGGGTGTGTACATAATATACCATCTTAATAAAGACAATTCTATGGCAATAAAGGCGAACCGGTGTCATCAAAATGTGCCTTATAAAAGTCCACCTGTGAACCTAAACAATTCTCAA